>NC_090229.1:8177230-8257230 GCF_024489055.1 Chanodichthys erythropterus
CATTTAACTCGCCTTATAGTTAGTGAGACTTAGATTTGTTACCTGAATTCAAACTGAATGAGTGGAATAAACTTAAAATCTTTAAGTTAAGTTTACTCTGATTGAACTAATGCGTTCGTGCCATCGAAACCTTAATTACAAGATGGCAACCTGTGAGTTTCTACATGGAGCTGTTGAAATTAATCTGTAGGAGTCAGGTGGTACAAGTCCGTGCTCTATAATTTGTTTACATTCATTAATATTTTAAATGTGCTTTGAAACATGAGGTAATTTAATTTACGTCTCGTGACGCTTTGCAGACTCTGCCGTGCGTTCATATGTTTTGGAGGAGGCATGGCTTTGAAGAGCGCTCTGAAGGGAGGGTGGGATCCCATGCTTTCAAAGCTAGCCTTTCCAAAACTGTCTACCCTACCTTTAATGAACAGATGTAAAGTTGTTTTTAATTTTATATACAGTTGCAAGAAAAAGTATGTGAACCACTTGCAGAACATGTGAAAATGTTAATAATTTTAACATAATAAGGGAGATAATACAAAATGCATTTTATTTTTTATTTAGTACTGTCCCGAGTAAGATATTTGACATAAAAGATGTTTACATATAATCCACAAGAAAAAAAAAAAATAGCTGAATTGATTAAAATAACCCCATTCATAAGTATGTGAACCATTGATTCTTAATACCGTGTGTGGTTACCTGGATGATCAACGACTGTTTTTATGTTTTGTTTTGTTGTGTGATGGTTGTTCATGAGTCCCTTGTTTGTCCTGAGCAGTTAAACTGAGCTCTGTTCTTCAGAAAAATCCTTCAGGTCCTGCAGATTCTTCAGTTTTCAAGGATTTTTTTTGCATATTTGAACCCTTTTCAGCAGTGACAGTGATTTCGAGATCCATCTTTTCACACTGAGGACAACTATTAAAAAGATTCAAACATTCAACGATGCTCCAGAAAAAAACATGATGCATTAATAGATGGGGGGTGAAAACATTTGGAATTGGAAGTTCAAGGTAAATTGTATTTAATTTGTCTTCTGGGAAACATGCAAGTATCTTCTGTTGCTTCTGAAGGGCAGTACTAAATGAAAAAAAAAAAATGATATTCAAGCGAAATAAGAAAAATTTGGACCTCTTCATCCTGTTCAAAAGTTTTCACCCCCCGACTCTTAATGCATCGTGTTTCCTTCTGGAGCATCAGTGAATGTTTGAACCTTTTTTTAATAGTTGAGTTTGAGTCCCTCAATTGTCCTCAGTGTGAAAAGATGGATCTCAAAAGCATTCAGTCACTGCTGGAAAGGGTTCAAATATGCAAAAGATGGTGGAAAACTGGTGGGAGCTGGAGGGTTTTTCTGAAGAGCAGAGCTCAGTTTAACTGCTCAGAACAAACAAGAGACTCATGAACAACCATCACAAAACAAAAAAACAGTCGTAGATCATCAGGTAACCACACACAGTATTGAGAATCACTGGTTTACAAACTTTTGAATGGGGTCATTTTAATAAATTCAGGTATTTTTTTGTCTTATGGATTATATGTAAACATCTTTTATGTCAAATATCTTACTCAGGACAGTACTAAATAAAAAATAACATGCATTTTGTATGATCTCTCTTATTTTGTTACAATTTTTCACATTTTCACAGATTCTGCAAGTGGTTCACATACTTTTTCTTGCAACTATATATATTATATATATATATAAACCGCATTGTATAGGTGAGATCCTTTTTTCATTGGCTTGTTCCCAGAAAATGAGATTGTTTGGTTATCCTAATTATGTCCCTAAGTTTAATACTTTTAATTAAAGGTTTATTCAGATCCCTAACCTTGAGTATGAGCAATAACGTAGTCACGCTTACCTTGGTAAACACTACTAACTACTGGAATGACTCCGTAATGAAGAATGTCAGTTCTTTTGTACCTTTAACGTCTTAAAGATGGCCTGATTTGCATGCTGTAGGAATGCGTTTATGAGACAAAATGTGTCATGCAGCAGTTGTGTACTCTTGCAATACAGGAACGCATTTCACGTCCCCTCAGAATTGAGAGAGCTGGGTTAATGAGCCCCCCCATCAGTATGCATTATTTATTTAGATGCTCTGCACCCCAGAGGCGGCCTGCCTTTTGCCTGTGCGCTTTTTTCCTCCTCTCTCTATTTCTGTAATCCTTCCTTTTTGTTCGCGGGAGCAGCTCTTCCGTTCAGTATCCCCTTCAGATGTTGCACCTTCTCGGCGGCACAAATATTCTACTATTGCTGCTTTGTCTTTCCAAAATATCATCCGGCTAAAGAAAACAAGGAGATATGCCACTGATTTGCAAACAAATCATGGAACATGTTCACAGCAGATTGAACAGACAGATTGTCATCTTTGACAAACAGGAGACGGTGCTGGTCATTGTATTTTGTGGAATAATCGGATGTAGCTAATTCATGCTTCCAAGAATGGCATGTTCCGACTAATTCATTGGAACTGGAGTTTTACTGAAATTACTCATGAAATAACTTTACCGAGAACAGCCATTATGCCGCGTAGACCGTCTTTCAGAGCACTATGGCAAAATACTGTAATTTCATGTTACTTTAAACAGTAGCAGTCTTGTGTTTCTCTGAATGAGAGTGGTCAAAGACATCGAGAGTGCAGTTAAGTTCAACTCAGCGAGATCCATCAAAGTCAACTGATAAAAGTCTGTGCTTTTTCTCTCCAGGGCTGAAGACTCTAGATGTTAGCTTGACCTGACTCACAAAAATCCCTCCTTCCCGAAAAAAAAGAGCTGGCTAAGCCAATAAAATGTAAATTAGCGTATGAATATGTATAGAGCGTTACCTGTCATTTTGTAATTACCTCAAGACTGAAATCTGTGTCTGATCTGCTTCAGATCCCGCCGGTGGCTAAAGTCTTTGATCTAATCAGTCCTAATTAACAGAAAAGCAAACAAGACAACTTTAACACAAGTTTGTTAGCATGCATCATGAAAGGTTACAGGCCTAAGCCCCTGGTAAAGGTACAATGATTTGCAATGACAAAGAGACCAGAAACCTTTAATTTTCAATGAGAGTTGGAGATTTGAGGCGATATGACAAGAGCAGAGTTCTTTATGCAAATGCTTGCTTTGTATTTCTATCATGTTCTTCTGGATAGCTCCACCCACAGTGAAGTCCTAAAAATTAAACGTGGGCAACTGACATTAAATACTTTGGTCAAGTTGACTTGTTTAGCAATGTGATGTGCTATATTTAGGGGCCAAACACCGAAGGTGTGTAGGCACCTATTGTATCCATTAGTTTTCGTCTTCTTCATCATCCATGAGAGTCTATGACAGCCTATAGAACTGAATGTGGGAAAGTTATGAAATTTGGCACACAGGTCTCAACATTAACCATAGCAATTTTGGAGTCTCTAAAGGTCTCTAAAGGGAACGTTTTGAGCAATGTTGCTGGGCAATGTTGCCGTCAACACAGGGCAACTACTTAGGGCAACAGACAATTGGCAGCAACCAATCAGAGAGGAGCAAATCTATTGCCAACTCAATAAATACTTTATTATAAACACTTGTTAGGCACTTTATTTCAACTTTTCAAATATTTTCTTCATTTTTATTAAAAATACATGCCTTTCCGATCTGATTTGTGACAGGAAAAGGGAGAAGAGCGAGTTCGACAAAAGGCGGATTCGAACCCGCGTCGAACGCATCAAAAGCTATTCAAATGTCAAACGCCCTACAGCCTACGCTACTACAGACGTTGAAAAATTCCGTCTTTTTAGTATTTAACTGAAATCATTCAATAGCTTCATTACAGCATACACACATTACTTTCGGACAGTTGTTGGTATTTTAAGCAATATATGAGGTAAATTCCCTGTTTTGGGTTGACGCATGACAACTTACTAGCGTAAAGAGATAAAAGTTCACACTCCTTTTCTCCGCTCCACTGCCGCTGAGAGGCCGCCATCTTGTTTTAATTTTTTCTGAAATCTCCGAACCGGTCACGTGATCGGCTGCTAACATTCTGATTGGAGGATCTCAAAAAATAGCCCACAACAGATCTAACGTATCCAGATATAAATTTGTTGCTCATTCTCAATGGGAAAGTGCCCAAGCAACGTTGCTCGGCAACATTGCTCAAAAAGTTGCCCCGTGTATCATCACCTTAACTCAATCCTCCTTTCGCCACCAATTGTCCAAATTTGCACTTACGTTTATGCTAATAACTTTTGAACCACAAGGCCTAAAAGCAAATTTGCAAATCTATCTATTTTTTAAAACTCCCCATAGACTGTTGATCTGATTTTCATGAAAATCGAATCAGATCATCTTCATACCATGGCGACAATAAGTTATGGAATTCAATTTGATTAGTCAAACCATTGTGAAATAACTTGCAAACAAATTCTATGAAGAGCATGCCAAAAAGGATGTGAGGTTATAGCTCTACAACGCTTTAGCGTATTGAGACAAAAATTGGTACGTGTTATTACAAGCATGGCCTGAGGGTATGTGTACAGTTTTGTCATAGTACCACATACAGGTCAGGAGATAGGATTTTTTTTTTCAGATTTTTTTTTTTGCGTATAACTTCTGAAAAGTTTGGACTTTTTAGATGCAGTGCAGCATACAGAGTTAAAAAATACCAAATTTTCACATCGGACATTTTGGGCATCAGCCATATTGAATTTTGTCATGAAATGCTTTTTCTTGAACGCATTGGGGTATCATTATGTATGTGTCTTCAGTAAGATGCCTTGATGTCACTCAAAATGTTTTGAGACAGTTGAGAGAAATAAAAAAAAAAAAAAAACGTAATATATTTGATTAGTTTTGCCTTTTTGTAATGAAACTGGTCTTGATAGATTCCTCAAGTCATACAGAGAACAATGATACCAATTATGTCATAGTTGGTCAATCTTGCTGTCCGCCATTTTGAATTTCTTTGAAAACTTTCAAAGACCGTTGGTCCAATTTTCACATAATTTGATTCGGATTATCAGACCATGCAGACAAAAAGTTATGAATTTCGTGTTGATAGATAAAACTGTTATCATTTAACATATCAACAAATTTGATGGCATGATGCCAAACTCAATCTGAGGCTGTATCTTTGCTGTTTGATACCAAACATTGTGTATGTCATTGTCACAAAATATATTTTATAATGTGCAAAGCTGCATTTTCAGCATCATTACTCCGGTCTTGAGTGTCACATGATCCTTCAGAAATCTCAAGCTTAAACATTTCTTATTATTAATGTTGAAAACAGTTGTAATGCTTAATATTTTTTTTTCAGGAATCTTTAATGAATGGAAAGTTCAAAAGAACAGCTAAAAAATTACTTATCCCAACATTTTGAATAGTAGTGTATCACGATTTCCTCAAATATAAATAGGCCTACATTAATATATTCTTATGAATATGTTCTGATTGGCAGTGATTTTGCTGATTCATGCAGCAATTTTGCTTTCATTGTGGACAGAAAAATAAGTGGAAAGTTGTCATGTTGCGTCTGATTAGGACACATCGTACTGAAATATGCCGTTTTCCATCTATATTCCTCAGTTCTACTCAGATCTACAGGTGATCATGAAACTCTGCCGGGTGCCATCTAACATAACTGCCTTTCCAATTACTTTCCAAGTGTTTCCTAAGAAAATAAATATGCACAAAAGAATTAGTCATATTTGTTTCAGCATTCTTGCAGCATACACATTCAGAAAGAGTGCAAGGTTATCGGAGTCCAGGAGTGATTGCATAGGTTTCACTGAGACTTGTCTTTATTTGAATGAAAACATCAAGCTCTTGAGACAAAATAGTCCTTGCAGATGATTATATATACAAAAACAATTGAAAAAAAAAAAAAAAAAAACATTCAAGAAATATACAGCATCATCCACATATCTTTTTAATTAGCAAAAGAAAAAACAACAACAAAAAACACCATGCTTGTCCTTTGAACATTAATTTAGAATCCAATCTTTCAAAAACCTCGCACAGAGTAAAAAAAAAAGGTGCAAATATATACAAATCACTTCATTGCAGCCAGCGTTTCAGACTCATTCTCACGACTCCCTCAAATTACTTAACGCATTAAGAACTGAATTAAAACAATAATTTAAAGAAAATTAAAAACAAAAAAACATTTCAGTCCAATAATTATACAAAATATATTTATATATTTATATAGAATTAAGGACTAGGCATAGCAGTTGCCCATTAACCAGTCATCCAATCAACCAGTCAGTCACAAAGCTCTCCAGACACGTTAATAAACTCCATATATTTCTGAAACTGTAAACAAGTCTGTTACAATAAAATTGATTAAAACATTTGGGATAAAGAGACAAACCGACAAATAAATTAGAGTTAATTTATCTGAGACAAAAAGTTTTTTTTTTCTTCTTCTTCTTTTATAACTAGAACATTGACTGAAATGTAGTTATGGATCTAAAACAGACATTTTCTTCTACTGTATCTACTGAAAAAACACCACAGTTATTTTTCCACTCCGCTCCGTTCCTCACAAGTTACAGGTGCTTTTAAGAGTATGCCGTTTCACCACACCACAAAAAAACAAACCGCAAAGCGCCTCATTTGGCTCTGAGTTCTGCTGTACGAAACGAAACGGGCGATTTCTGATATATGGCTATCGGCCGAGGCGTCATTAGTGTTAGCTCTGTCTTCACCAGTCTACCTAAAAACACCCCGGTGGGCAGTTGCACTTAACGATAGTCAGAGTTATCTTACAGGCAGTATGTACGCGAACAAGCTAAGTCCACTTCCTCCACAGTACGTTTGGCTTTACTCACAGTATAGAAAAATCAGATGTAAACCTGACGGCGTGGTTTCAACCAAGAGGTGCTAAATCAAAAAAAAAAAAAAAAAAAAATCAACCACTGATGTTTATTTTTCAGCTTTTTAACATAGATTTATGATTGCGTTTCATTTCTCAAAGTGGTTTGTCCAGACGTTGGATATTGGTTTCGCACCTGCATTGCTGACGACGCAGCTTTGGCAAACAGGCAGTATTTCCTGATGTATCGTGTTGCAAGAGGTTGAAATGCCAGATTCATGAGCTGACCCCATTCCCCCAACAGAAAAACAAATGAATGTTCAAAAAGATTCTGCTTAATTATCATCCTGCAACTTTTTCATATGTTAATGAGCCCCACATTTAGTTCAAAACATCCTGCCTTCACAATTCCAACAACAAAAATTTGGCTTTTGATGATGCCACATCTAAACGAACTGAGATTCTTGTTATCCCCATCTAAATCTATGCGCTGAATTTGAAGGCAGGTTTAATTACATTCAATGAAACTTTAAGTTTAAAATATCCAGATACATTTTGTTTGTTGAAATGCCCAAGTTTTAAAACCTGCAGGACGAGGTCTACAGCTACTAAACTTAAAGTGATTCTTTTGTAGCCAAATGTAGGCAAATCACAACTAGCAGTTATCAGCGTAAAAAGGGCAAAATCAATCGACGTATGATGTACTTAAAGGTACGTGATCACTTTGATGGTGATTGAATATCTACATTCAAACTCAACAAACTTAGCTAATAAGGCCCCAATGGATTTCCGTTCTGTTTTAATGATCCCATATTATGGTGGGTGTTTGTTTGCTCAAACTGACCTTGGTGAAGTAGGTTTTTTACATTTTTAAGATGATGTTGAAAGCAAATAGTTCTCCCTGTAGTCCTGGCTGTGATCGTCTGAAGGTATTTTGTGTTTAAAACAGGAACATGTATAATGAGGCAAAGATTTTTGCAAGATATGCCCGGTTATTCATACTGTACATTCTCGGTTGGTGATTTTACTCAACACAAAAACACAATCGATACGCTACTAGACAGGGCAGAACTCAGAACCACATATAGCAAGGAATAGAAAACAGCTGAGAATACTTTGAAATTCACGTACTTATCACAATTTGAGTACCTGGAATATAACGGTTTGAAGTTCACCTCCGTGGCAGCAGAGGGCGACGCTGCCGTCACGGAGATGATGAAAGTCCGATAAAGAGAAGAGGAAATGACTTAAGGCCTTGTGTTGTTTGTGTATACAGACAGAATTGACACAATCTTTATAATCGATCAAGCAGGAACCTTATCGCGGTTCATGATAAGGTTTTTACGGGGGACGACCGAAGAGCGGTGCGGACGAGATTTGTCTAGCTGCGGACTTCTGCTGTCACTCTGTGTCAAAAATTGCATTGGCCTGTTGAAACGGCGAAAAAACAATCAGAGTAGAACAGTCGTCCCTTCGTTGTGCTTGGCATTGTGAACACGTTTTGGCTGCCGTTTGGACAGAACAACAAAAGGGAAATGAAAAGGAGCGATGACACGCCAACTGCTAACATTGAAAATTTAGAGTCAGGACAGTGAATCTGAACACACAGGGAACTTAAACTCATGGCTTGCAGGTAAATCTGAGAGTTATTGCTCTAGATGGATCTACTACATTAAAGATGCCTGTCATCAAGGGACAAAACTCGGCCCTCGCCAACGCAGTCTTGGAGAAGAACCACAGAATCAGAGTAAACACTCCAAACCTCACAGTAACACAGCGGTGTACAAAAAAAGCAAAGGGAGCGAAAATGTCTCCCGAAGGATCAATGCCCATCCTGGAGTACATTTCGGCGAGGGTTCGGGGAGTCATATCCGGACGCAACGAAAAGGCAAGCTTCAAAAGATGCTGATCCATACCTCTTGACAAGGAGAGGTCCATTTGGCCCCATAATCACAAAAAAAAAGAACGAAAACGAGAGAAAAGGCGCTTTAATAGGTCTATGGCATTTTCGAGACGAGGAGGAGAAGGTTCCTCCCATTCTGCCCAGCCTCAACACTACCCATAATGCAGTTCTCCCCAAATATTTGGTCTCCATTCTGATATAAATATCTTCATTTCCGTTAATGGAGCTCATCACCCCTGCGCACGATTGTTCTTGAGGCATCTCTCGGAGGTCGATATGAACAATTGTTTTCTGATTACCCTACTAAAGCTCGTTGCTCGGATATTTTCTTCAATGGCACTATCTTCCAAGGCAACAGCACGTGCACCTTTCCTCATTGGAATGTATCTGATCCACAGTAGTCAGTGTTGAAGAGTTTGTTAGGCAGGCCGATATGAGCGGGCGTTTCGGTCCGGGCATTAGGGAGTGCGGGCGTTGGGCGTACAGGTTCTGGTCAAGGAAAATATTGGGCTTCGTATGCTGTGCTGTGGTTCCTTTAGAGTTGATTGTCCAGTGTTTTAGCCTCACTTTTTGTTAGCACAGGCCGTGCATGATCTAACACGGGTCGGTCCGCCGGACTCAATAAATTCAGTCTCAACCCTCCCCTAAACCCCCTGAACGTTTCCCCTCCCGTCCCGTCCGATCCGTCACCGCCCTCAGCTGCTGCCAGACATCAGGTTAATGGCTTGTTCCAGTTTGTGTCGTAGCTTGTGTTTGCGACAGTAACCATCTCTGTCCAGCGCTGTCAAAATCTGCAAGAGAGAGAGAGGAAGAGAGGGAGAGGCCATTAACTGAAGGCCGAACCCATGTAATAATTCAATATTCGACATCGTTTTGAGCGTGAGGGTTTGTGGACGCGCACTGGAGCTCGTAATGACAATGATAAACGACCTCATCAGATACGGCACCGCACATTCATCAAGATCAAACCGCTAATACAGAAACAACATTTGCATTTCAATTCAAATCTCATACGCATCTTCAAACTACCAATTTGCACGACCACTACCAGGATTTATGGTTCTTAAGATCTTACAAACTTTTTGATTTAAAGGCTTCTGCATAAATCCCTGCATATGTATATTAGGGGTTTAACGGTACACGCATTCTTACCGAACCGTTTCGGTACAGGACAAAGACAGGTGGATAAGGTGAAAACAGTACACGACGAATACAGCGGTGTAGCCTAACCACCATTAACCACCAATAATCGCAATAAGCTCAGCGTGTTGTTACTTTCGATAAGAAACAAAGTGTCATCTTTCAAATTCTGTCCATTTTATCATGAAATTCAAACAATAAATGCCGTTTTGACGATCTTTAATGTGGCGTAACAGATCTCTGTATAAGCGCCTCAGTTCAACCGGCAGCGCGGGGGCGAGTAAACTCGATCATCTCCTCCTCTTTAATATTAGTTAGAGAATAAACATAAATGAACATCTGAAGGCATGTTAAAAGATACAGTACAACTTACTGAAACGTATCATATCTCGTGTAATCGCTCATTCAGTGTTTCAACGGTGGAAAGACATCAATAAACAATGTCACGTAGCATTACATTTACTTCAGGTAAGTCATTCAGTCCCCACAGCTTGTTAGTTTGCCAGAGAAATTAACTCTTTCGCTTAATATATGCACTGTATTAGCCAATATATTCATTATATTTGACTTAACCTGTTAGTGATGTCTTGATTATTTAATGTATGTTTAAATAAATCTGTCATGAAAATGACAGCCACTGTGTATAAATGATTATATTTCAACAAGGAATTGGAGTAAAAACATATTTTTATAATTAGATTTAGAAGTTAATGCAATCACTGCCTTATGTGCAGCTTACATGTTTACATACAATTTGTTACTCGAGTGTTGATTATTATATCTAAAAATAAATAGCAATTAAATTTAGGCTAATAGTTTGGGCTCTGTTGTTAACCTTTAATATTATAATAATGTTCAAGTAAGGGCTTCCTATATAGTTGTAACGAAATGTAGCGGTTATTAATCAATTTATGGATGAAATATGAATATAATAATTCATAAGGTTATGAATAAATTATGATTCATATATCGACCCAATGGGGAATTAAACATATATTGTGAATCAATTACAACGAATTATAATCAATTACATATATGATTAGTTCTGGTTTAATAATTATTTAGAGAAACTGCTCATTTGTCCAGCAAACTAAGTCCCTCACAGAATATTATAAACGGAGTTATTCTCTGGCCATGAGAATAACTAAAGCATAAAGCGATCGAAAAAACGTTAAAGTGACTTGGGTTTTCCGCTGAAAGAACAAACAGAACAATCGAGCATGAATAACGTTTTAATATATGCAAACTACGAATACAGAGGTTCTAAATATATATACAAGAAAATACACACCTATGTACAAGAATAGAAGTAGAGAAGGAAAGAGAGAGAAGGCAAGTAGCAAACTCACAACCAGTCCTAAGCCAGCACGGAAATCAGTTTCATCATCTAAGATTGAGAAACGGCAGTATACTTGCATTGGTTGCGTGTGTCGAATTTCAGGTTAGCGCTGGTGCAGTTCGTTGGCTTCCTCCGTTCAGCGGGAAGGTTTGAACTGAGGACGAGAGTGAGTTTCGCTGGAAGATGGCGATCCCGAAGCTGAGCGCGGTGGCAGCGCGTGGTCACCGGAGGGGTCCGGGAAAAACGTGCACGAGATGCTCGTGAGACAATCGGGAGAGAACACGGGAGAGAGAGAGTCTGGAATTGTGCGTCTTTGCTTTTATGACAGATAAGCCGACACACCTCCTTGAGGTGGGGTAGCCAATAACATGGGTGCAAAGTTGGCGGGGAAAGCTTTTCCTTTGCTTGGCCTCACGACTTAATCTGCATGAGTTATGACTATCAATTCAGATCTCCAAATGGAGTGTGTTCTTCACAGTATCATTAAACACATAGAAAAATGCATTTGTCAGCGGTGTGACATATCTCAGTAAATAGCTCGTGTCCGGAGCTTTACGGCGAGACCAAACTCGATAGGTCAGAAAGGCATAGGAGAGAAGTTATGGTTTACAGACAAAATTATATCGTTAAAATGCACACTAGCACAAATACACTCATTTAAACACTAGGAAACATGCATAGGCCCTAAAAATATATGAAATATATATTTCAGCATAGTGGTAGTTTACAAATACAGTTGAAAATGTATGATTGTGTGTTTCTGTGTCTGTCTGTGTGTGTGTTTTTGTGTGTCCCTGTGTGTGTGGGGTGTTGGAATGTGGATCTGGTCAGTCTCTGGGGGGGGTTTTACAACCCAGTCCAGCATGCTAAAAGCGTTCTGGACATTCCAAAGTTTATTGATTATCCTGATACGTGTGCATACGCTACAGATTCCCCCTTTCGGCCAACGAAGTTCCTGTGCGGACTTCGTTGGACGGTAACCAAGTTCGATGGCACATGGATCCGGATGGTCACGCAGCAGGTGGTTCCTACTGGTCCTTGAGGGAGAGCAGATAAGCACCTGTCCGTGGATTCTTGCATCCCTTTGATCCCTTGGGATAGGATGAAGGCCAGGCCCAGGGCGAGTGCGTACTTGATTGCCACGGAGAGGCAACGGATTGTGTTGGCAGCAGTCCAAGCTCGGGCTCTAGGTGAGCTGGTCAGGACAGGCAGTCGTGAGAGTGCTTGGAGGGCTGCATCAGTGGGAGTACTGTCACTTAGCTGGGACCCCCTTTGTCAATCCTCAGTTCCATTCCTGGATCTAAGGTGTGATTGTGATCCCTGGGGGAAGATGGGATTTCCAGTTCTGACTGGTCCTCTTTGCTTGAGAGACAGTGCACTGCCAGGTGGCTGTGATAAAGGATGGAACTCAGGGGTAAATGGATCCTCTTACTTGGATTGGGCAGCCTGACAGGAGTGGCGGTGTTGTGCTGATTGTAGATTACGATGGCAGCATGAGTGGGGGTGTGGATGAGCAGTCGATCACCCACAGTCTCGGCTTGTGTTCCGATAACTGGGGTGCGAGGCTTGGCCGGGCAGCGTGTGTCGCTGGTCATGGGCTGCAACCGGCCCATTCCTTCAGTGTGGTTTCTGAGGAAGAGCTGGTTTGGGCAGAAGTACTGAAAGTCTTTGGTGAAACTACACCTGCGAAAGTGGGGAGCCGGGCACAGCCGTGGGTTGCTGTTGTGGTAGGCTACCGCAACTGAGGTGTGTTTCTTGGCATGGGTGTTACGTTGCCGCCACCTGACATTGACCATGTCTTTGGGTCTGCCAGTAGCAAAGTCCAGCACAGTTTGTGTAGGATACTGAGGACTCCTATTCATAGCCACTCTGTCCATAGAGAAGCTAATTTCTCGCAGCAGGTCTGTCAACAGAGCTATAACCAGCTGATTTTGGGCAAAGTCATTCTGGAGGACTGTAAACAGTTGCTTCCTTGAGTTCGCAGTTTGGATCAGCAGGAAACTGTGAGTGCGGAGAACCACCGCAATACCTTTCCAGGATTTGCAGGTGGTTTGCAGGGTTTGGCTCTGTGTTGCGAGTTGCTTTCTCAGTTGTAGGCGGAGCTTGTTGTGCTGCTGATGAGGGAGCAGGCTGTGATGAGACTCAAGTCTCCTGGTTGGTACAGATGCAACGGCAGTGGCACCTGCCGTGCCATCAGTAGTTCTGTGGGGAACACCTGAGTTGACTCCTGTACGGTGTCTGTGATGGCCATGAGCATCAGAGGAGGTTTTACCGTCCAGTCTTTCTGGTCGACTGACCGTGGAAATGTGATTCCTCGGTTTTGCAGTGAAGCTCGGTGCTTTGCGTTTGCAGTCTGGACATGACGGTAAACTTGACATCCTCTGGCGTGCTCTGCCACATCTTGCTGCATGCTGGGCCAGTGCGCCACTTGTTTTAATGTCTCGTCCGTAGTTCTGGTGCCATGGTGTTTGGCACATGGTGTGTCGTGGGTGTATATCAGTTCACCCCCTTTTGGCCCTGTGGCAGTACAAGCTTTGGCGCTGTGAGGACATCAGGGACATACTTTAGAAAGTTTATTCCCACACGCAGCATGTGGTCGGTCTCGTGCAGTCGTTTGTTGCTAGGGGCCGCCGTGGGACCAGATGCCGGGAACGGGAGGTTGGAGGGGTCTGAGTGGTGGTACAAAACATGTCGAATGGAAATGTTGGAAAGTTTGGTTGTCAGTGGCAGTGGCAGTAAGGTGGGAAATGTTGCAGGAACAGTCCGCTGGCTGCGGGTTGTTGTTGCCACACTAAGGGTGGGTGAATGGGGTGGGTGTGACCATAGCTTGTTATGCAGTGTGCCAGTCTTGGCAAGGGCATTAGTTTGGTCGTTCACACCTTTGTCACGCCCTGGTTGCTTCAAGCATCTTTTCACCTTTTCCCAGTAAATGATCATGTCGTGTGCTTGGGTGAGGTGATCACGTGTCTGGAACATGTGTTGATGTTTCACCTGCTTGTTGCATTCAGTCTTGAAACCAGTTTGTTTCCAGCCCAGAAGATGGCATGTGAAACAAGGTCTGGCAACGTGTGAGTCTGTGCACATGAGTTCCCTGATGTTATGAGCTGAGGAGACGTGAAGGGTTTTGAGGGTAGCTGCTGCTTCACCATATTGACATGACTGGGGACCCCACCTGCTGTTCTGTGGTTGGCAGGGTTGGTTTCTTAACCATCGTACCCCTGCATTTGCCTGTGGGATGCCCTCATGGTTGTAGGAACGTCCATCGACGTAGGCCGTGGGCATTCCTTGGCACGCATTCTCTTTGAGGTATCTGTGACAGGCTGGTCGCTGTTGTTGGGGTACCAGTATCTCAAGTGTCAACGCTGGTGTGCCGTTATAGCAGTTTTGGCAGGCAGCTGAATTTCCGCTCTGTGCAGATTTGTGCTTTCTGGCACGTCGTGGCAGTGGCACCTGCTGGTTCAGCCTCCTGAAGTCGCTGGTGGGTCGCCATTTGCTGTCTGGTTTGACAATGGACCAGGTAGGGGCTGAATAGGTGCTGTTGCATGGGCAGATAACACCTTTTCCTTCTGTTGAATGAACAACCTCCTGTACTGGTTCATGTGGGGCGATGTGACCTTCGTACTGCCTGATTAAGGTGGGAGGAGCATTTGGGTGTGTTGCACTATGCACTGTGTGAAGTTTAGTGAGACCACAGCATAAAAGGTCTTTGTCAAATGTCACTTTGAGTTTGTGCAAGACGTTTCTGAGTTTTTGACAGTCTGCATCATTCTTTAGCGCACTTACATCTTTCTGGATCTGTTGGCCTTTAGGCTCAAACCTTGGGAAGGGCTCCTCTGTTGTGGTATTAGCTGTCAGGTTGGCTGTCCGAGGTGCAGCGCTTTCCTGAGTTTCACAGGCAGGCTGGTTAGCGACTGTGGGTACTGCAAGGTGTTTGTCCTCCATCAGCTCCGTTCTGTGCACCTGTTCTGTGGGGAACAGTTTGATGGAAGTGATGGAGATGCTCTTGAAGGATGCTGTGAAACTTGTGTTGCTTAAGCTTCCTTCTGGGACCATGGCAGCTGGTATTAAGTTAATGACTGTTAACTTGCGTTCAAAGTCATAGGGGCCGTGGTCCATTATCCATTCTAGATGGTGGGCTTTGGGAATGCTGATGTCTGTGACCATGCATTCGTTGAGCCAGCTGTGAACTACGTAGGGTGACACTTCAGTTAGCGGTGTGGCTTTTAGAGCAAGTCCAAGTTCCACGCCTTCAGGTGACAGTGTGAAGGAGCCCAGCATGTGGCTTAGGGTTTGACCACATTGCCTGTTGAGCCAAACAGCACCCCCTTTGGTGTAAGGTGGTACTACAATTTCCTGTATGTTGATCCAAACAGCACCCCCTTTGGTGTAAGGTGGTACTACAGTTTCCTGTATGTGGATCAGGAGGCAGACCTCTTGGGTGGTCTGGCCTGACAGGAAGTTGGCAGTGTTGACAGGAACAACAGGAAGCTGTACAGTCATTGGGGCCCACAACAACTCATTTGCACTGTCCGTATGAGCATTAGAGTGCATCAGGAGGTCTGGAAGGACCAGGAAGTGATGGGTTAAATGCCGGTTGTTCCATTTGAAGTTCACAACGCAGATGTCCTTGACGGTCATCATGGTTGACAGACGAAAGTCCAATGGGAAGCGTATTTGCATGTTGACAAATGGGAGGTCCGGTGTTCCTTCAATGAGGGCACTTAACAGCGTGTGGCTGAAGGCTGAGTTGTCTGCCCACAGTGTGAGAATAATGTCTGTTGTAGTTACATCATTCAGCTGTGAGTCTGTCATGACCTTGGAGCAGAGGGAGCTACAGTCTATGGTGGGTTGAAGTGTGCCGGGTAGCGAACTTGAACTGTGCTCTAAGAACCGGGTTCCCGCGGTTAGCTGGGAGATTTCCCGCAACCTCTGTGACCTGACCGTCTGGCTCAGGTGGCCTGGGTGACTGGGAAGGCAGAAGTTCACACACTTGAGCCCAGATTTTCAGTGGTCTGGCGTTCAATAAGGGCTCAAAACAGTCTAGCAGGTCTTTGTGAGTGGAACAGAGAAACGTGTCCATTTGCGCTACGCACACAGGAGGTACCAGGCTCACTCGACCAAGGGTGTGGTGTGTGGGAGCTGTGTGTTCAAGGTGGACCTCATTTGGACTGTGCGACTGCACATTCAGCTCACATCTTTGTGACTTGAGAGTCTGAGTTTGTCTTTCAGCTTCATTTCTCAGTCTTTCAAAAAGGTAAGGACAGGTTTCTGGACAGTGATCGGAGTCTGGGTAACTGGTTGGAATTTCTACAGTCTTTTAGACGCAGTTCTCTGCTTGGCTTGAGCTTCGTCGACCAAGTCTCGCGGCTGCTGAATAGACATGCTGCTTGAGCAGGCCAAGGCTGCCAGATGATCACTCACCGCAGGGTGCAGCTCTCGGAGAAGCAGAGGGTTGAAGATGAAATCTTCCTCCGTTGCTGGCTGGTTACGTGCTCCGTAGTACCCTCTTTGCATTCGGCTGTAGAAAGTGTATGGGTTATTCAGTCTGCCCCGTTTTAGGTCCATGGCAGCAGGGAGCCCTTGATCTGATGCAGGGTCAGAAAGCTTTTGGATCAGAACCTGTCGCAGGTGCTGGCAGTTGGATGTGACAGCTGCTGGCGAAGGTTCTTGGCCGTTGGACGTTTTGGGCAGTGGACTTTTAACCCCATTTGGAATTAGGGCTTCTTGACTGGTTAGGGGAAACTCGGTGATGTGTGTTTCCCCTCCCATGCCACTTTTCAGTACTCTGTAACCAGTGTCAAGTTCATTCACATAGTCTCTTTGTTGTTTCGGAGCCATAACTCCTTTCTGGGCCTGTTTGAGATGATTTTCACAGGTCAGGGCTTTAGTGTGTCTGTCTTTCAGTGTAGTCTCTGCTTTGGCTAGGGGAGCTTCGCTGTGTTGGAGTTTTCCAGTCAGTTTTCTACGCTCCACCTCCAGGTGGAGCTCTGCAAGGGCTTTTTGAAGTCTTTGCAGCTCCTCCTGCAGCTCGGGTTTGGATTCGTCCGCTGTCCAACGCTGGTCCTGGGTCTCGACGAGTCGCTGATCGTGGTGACGATGAATCTGGGCCTGATTCCTCCGGGCGTCCTCCGCCTGGAGCTTGAGGTTGTGGGCGATGGCTCGGATGACTCTCGCCCACTCTTTGTAGCTCGGCATTGGATCGTGGGCCATTAGTCGATTCAGGTTGTCGTCCAGCTGCTCGTTGCTTAGGTGCTGGGGATCCACAGCGTCGTTGGGCAGGATTGTGCTGGTCAGGAGCCCAACCCGGTCTTGAGTCCGTCCCCATGGGTGCTGGGGCTGGCTGCTCTGAACACGTTAGCTTGCTGTTGGCGAGAGAAAGACAGCACAAACAGAACCAATGCAAGCACGCGCAGGGCTAACGACTTATAATAATGCATGATTATATAATTCTTTGGTTTGGTTCCAGTTAACTGGTGCAGACAGTTAGTGGAATGTAGGCTAGACACTTAATTGTCGATAGCCAAAAGGACCACGCGGGTCAATTTGTGTGGGTGAGTGCCGGATTTGAATAAAGATTTTGACAGGCGGTAGCCCTAAGAGTCCTTTGATGACTCTCGCTGCTCGGTCGTCTATCTATTACTCAGTTTTCCGTGATGGCTCTCACAGGCTCTGCTTTTACATGAACTGAAAGAAACAAACACAGTAGAGAAGCAAAACAGAACAGGGAGGATGCAATTAAATGAGAAATAGAGCAGTAAACAAATAGAAAGGAATCAAAATAGAATCGCAATAAACTAAAACAGAAGGGCTAGAGGGGAGAAGTGAAACTTAAACTTCCTATTCCAGCTGGGTTTATGACGGTGTCAGGCGAGTGCACGGTTGCATCATAAAACCTAGAGGGATGGTATGGATCGAGAGCCTAAGGGTTGGCCCGCACCTGAGTAATTGAAGAATATGTAATATTCTGTGGCTTTCAATTAGGTGAAGTGACTGTATGTCGTAGGCCTGGGTGAATCGTGGGTGCTCAGATAAGAACTCAATGGCAGGCCACCTTTCCTCGACGATCAAACACTCTACTGCGGTGTCCGTGGCCACCTGTCCCCTTTGTACCACGGTGCAACCTCTCAAACAGGGAACACCAGCACAATTGCGCACTTTGGCAAGGTATTTGCGCCAACGGCCCGAGTGACCAGTCAAGATTGAGTTTTCCCTGAACTCAGAGTCTGTCCCCTTTACGGGCAGTTACTCCAAACGGGCGGTTCTGTCATGCAGAAGCCTGAGCAGGGAAATTAAACAAAATTGCCGCTTGTTGTCACCCCGGGTCTCGTTGCCTCCCTGTACCTGATACACAACTCGCTGATGTCCTTGCGTGTTGCCCGTGATACGAGGTCAGAATGTCCACGATTCACACACGGTTAGTGTAAGAAGCGCCAGGCCAGGTAGCTCCACTCACTGGAACTCACTGGAGCAACCGTCAGCTCACCCCAGGGCGCTAAAGGGCCTTATCTGCAAGTGCACAAACAATCAGGTAAACACGACTTAATTGTAAATTTAAAACTCAATTTAAATCTTGTTTAAATAGAATTTAACTAATTAAGTGTGTAGGATAAAGAGTAGGGGTCTAAAATGAACTAGCTAGAAGCAGAAAAGTAAAGATAACAGAAAACAAAAACAAATCAGATGCACTTGATTCAAATTTGAATTAAACTCTGTTCAATTCAATTTAAATGAGTGCATAGAATAACAGGATGGGAAAAAGCGAAAAGAGGATAATTCAGAGGCACTTGATTCAAATTTGAATTAAACTTGTTCAATTAAATTTAAATGAGTGCATAGAATAACAGAATGGGAGAAAGAAAAGAGAAAGCCTTCCCTATTTGCAGATTTTTCCTAAAGAGAATTGCTTGTTGATAGCAAAATGCCAACTGATTGACACTACTTAATTTTAAAATTGAATTAAATGTTATTTAATTAAATTCAAAAATAAGTGTATGAAATAAGGGAGGCTTGGGTGTGCGTGAATATTATTGCCAGCCAATAACACACAGGACCCAGAACTAAGAGTGAATAAAATAAAACATTAAGTAAAAAAAAAAAAGGGAATGGATGAAATAACACAAAGTAGAATAAAAATAAAATAAATAAACTGAAATAAAATAAAATAAAGTAGATCTGTGAATACAGGAAAAAGAATACAAGGGAAAAGAGAATTGACTTATCTGACAGTGTCCACCAGGGGGCGCACTCTCAGAAAGTGAATTCCCTTGTTGGAAGGGAAACAATTTAAATTAAAAATTTAAACGTGTTTAAATTAAATTTAAATCAGTAAACCACATTCCAACAATGATTGGAAAGCATAACCACCAAAAGCAAATTACTTTTACAACTCCCCGCAGTATAGAGAAGCAAAAGATAACTTGGAGATAATTTCAGTTCAAAGTATGGAGCGGCTTTAACTCAGAACGTCCACGCGGTGGCGTCACTGAGTCCACACAACCAATAAGTAGGGAGGGGTGGCACACCTGAGCAGACTGCCCTCTGGCGTCTGGTCAGAGTTACTGCATCCTTTCTTTAATTCGTGATACAAAAACGAGCGCGCTTGTGGGTTTCTGACCCTTACGCTGTTTTAACTGCACGGTCACGATTACAACTATAGAACCTCAGCGGATTCTTTCATAAATATATGTGTACCGTTTTACTCACGGGTACACAACTCTGGGAATCAGTCCCTTTGGTGCAAACTTTAATGCACGCGAATATGTAACTTTTGCGGGATTGCTTCGCCGCTGTTACTAATCAACATTGGATCAGAATGCTGATACGAGCTCCAAATTATTACACATCAATCGATAAACCAGACGGACTGCTTTTCCGATTAGATCTGTAACGGGGATCACGTGGTTTTGGGTAGCTAGTCCAAACGACGTAACCCAGGAGCAAACCGGCTATTGTGAATTTTGGACGACACAAGAAATTCCGATTCAGTAGCGGGTAAATATAATGAGGCCTCGAAAGAGTGGTCGCAGGAATCTCGCCACGACCCTCTAAACTCGCTGAACACGATTCAATTCGTTTATTCAAGCGGAAATTAATATTCAAAACTGTAACTTACTGCAAAGATTGTCGTCCTTCACAGATACGAGCTTGAGATATCAATGGACTGCAGTGTATTTCACGGTCAACCAAGGCTATGCCTGCAGTGTTTCTAGACACAAACAGCAGCTTGTTAACGGTGCGTAGTGAGGACCCGTGCGTCTTCTCACTGAATAAAGCGCGCATTGTAAGTTAAATCATACAAAATTATTCTACATTGCTCTTTTACCGAAAACCAAGTTTAAAACGTTGCTCGCGAATCCTCCACCAAATAATATATGTAACGAAATGTAGCGGTTATTAATCAATTTATGGATGAAATATGAATATAATAATTCATAAGGTTATGAATAAATTATGATTCATATATCGACCCAATGGGGAATTAAACATATATTGTGAATCAATTACAACGAATTATAATCAATTACATATATGATTAGTTCTGGTTTAATAATTATTTAGAGAAACTGCTCGTTTGTCCAGCAAACTAAGTCCCTCACAGAATATTATAAACGGAGTTATTCTCTGGCCATGAGAATAACTAAAGCATAAAGCGATCGAAAAAACGTTAAAGTGACTTGGGTTTTCCGCTGAAAGAACAAACAGAACAATCGAGCATGAATAACGTTTTAATATATGCAAACTACGAATACAGAGGTTCTAAATATATATACAAGAAAATACACACCTATGTACAAGAATAGAAGTAGAGAAGGAAAGAGAGAGAAGGCAAGTAGCAAACTCACAACCAGTCCTAAGCCAGCACGGAAATCAGTTTCATCATCTAAGATTGAGAAACGGCAGTATACTTGCATTGGTTGCGTGTGTCGAATTTCAGGTTAGCGCTGGTGCAGTTCGTTGGCTTCCTCCGTTCAGCGGGAAAGGTTTGAACTGAGGACGAGAGTGAGTTTCGCTGGAAGATGGCGATCCCGAAGCTGAGCGCAGTGGCAGCGCGTGGTCACCGGAGGGGTCCGGGAAAAACGTGCACGAGATGCTCGTGAGACAATCGGGAGAGAACACGGGAGAGAGAGAGTCTGGAATTGTGCGTCTTTGCTTTTATGACAGATAAGCCGACACACCTCCTTGAGGTGGGGTAGCCAATAACATGGGTGCAAAGTTGGCGAAAGCTTTTCCTTTGCTTGGCCTCACGACTTAATCTGCATGAGTTATGACTATCAATTCAGATCTCCAAATGGAGTGTGTTCTTCACAGTATCATTAAACACATAGAAAAATGCATTTGTCAGCGGTGTGACATATCTCAGTAAATAGCTCGTGTCCGGAGCTTTACGGCGAGACCAAACTCGATAGGTCAGAAAGGCATAGGAGAGAAGTTATGGTTTACAGACAAAATTATATCGTTAAAATGCACACTAGCACAAATACACTCATTTAAACACTAGGAAACATGCATAGGCCCTAAAAATATATGAAATATATATTTCAGCATAGTGGTAGTTTACAAATACAGTTGAAAATGTATGATTGTGTGTTTCTGTGTCTGTCTGTGTGTGTGTTTTTGTGTGTCCCTGTGTGTGTGGGGTGTTGGAATGTGGATCTGGTCAGTCTCTGGGGGGGTTTTACAACCCAGTCCAGCATGCTAAAAGCGTTCTGGACATTCCAAAGTTTATTGATTATCCTGATACGTGTGCATACGCTACATAGTTTACAGCATTAGCAGAGAATTTTTTTTTATCCTCAAGAAACTTTTAGTTATAATTTAATTCATTTAAAGACAGAGACACAATTTGTTCAGCAAACCACTGTTTAATAAAAAAAAAAGCAATTTTTTGTTTAGTTTTCTCCCCCTTGCTGTACCAAACCTGTACCAAACCGTGACTTCACAACCAAGGTACGTACCGAACCATCCGTTTTGTGTACCGTTACATCCCTAATAATTATATATTTTATATATATATATATATATATATATACACACACACACACAAATTTAATCACATTTTAATAATAATATAAAATATTTTAATCTTTATATTGTGTAGCATTTTATAAATTATAATATTTAGTAATTATAAAAATATTACATTGGATGTTGTTGCTTTGATATCTGTCTCAATACTCAGCAGAGATGACACTGAAAAATCCATATCAGCCAACTACTTTACACTTAAACCCCTCCAAACACTTGACTCTTGAATGCTAGTATGCTAGTATTCTGAGTAAATGTGTAACGCTTAGGATAGGGTGTGAAATAGAGTCCCAGGTCTCACCTCTTCCTTGTACTTGTTGATGTAGAAGTACAGTTCACTGAGCGCGCTCAGCGTGTTGAACTCGTTGCCATGGAGACGAGACTGCTCTACCAGATAGGCGTCCATGTCCTGATCGCTGATACTTGGCATCTTGCTGATGTCTCTGTAATATCTTGAAAACACACACATAAATACCCTGGTTAACATGATTGGCTTTGAATTGTAAATGAACAGTTTGCAGTTAATCTACTGTAGAAAATGAAAATCAAACTGATTAATTTCAGTTTAGGCTGCCTAGTAAAAGATGGTACAGCAAGTGACTAATTAGTTTGGTCTACTAAGGCAAGTACAGTGTTACTTTTGCTTATAAAACAAAGTATTAAAAGTGGAGTGTCAGTATCCTTGCAGATTTTGATTAATCTTTAATTACTAAGCTACACCAATCAGATAAAGTGTTCAGTATTTTGAGCTGTGTGTCCGTACCTCTCTACCCAGCTCTTGTAGTTGGGAATGTCTTTAGCGTAGAGGAGCTTGTTTGACGGAGAGTCTTTGCCCAGGCGATGCTCAGACGTCGAGCAGGAGTCCATGAATGTCTGAGCCACCACTGACAAACAGGCATCTGTAATACTGTTCTTGTGGATGTCAAAGACAAACTGAGGGTTTTTTATCACGTTGACCCAAAACCGCAGAGGGAGGCTGGGATAGAAAGAAAGAGAGAGACAGACAGAGAGAGAGAGATACAATAAAATCTGATTACATCCAAAAAGCTTTTTAGAGATTGTGGTCTGTCTTGAATCACTCTAAAATACATTATTTTTCAATTGCTCCGAGAGCTTACTGCATTCATGAAACAAATGGAACTGGCAACCCAAAACAATCGAAACAGATGCTGCAGAAAATGAGGTCAAACATAGGAAGTGCTCACCAGTTGCTCTTCCAGGTGTGCCGTACGTCCGGGTCGGTGATCTGTCTCTTGTCCGCCTGCTCATCCAGGAAATCAAACATGTATTTGATGGCCAGCGGGAGAGCGCTGCCGCGATGGGCCGTACTGAATACGGTCTCAAAAAGATCGTCCACAAACTTCTGCAGTGTGCCCTAAAAATATTACACACGAGAGTTTACAGCATGTTTCAATAAAATCTCTGCTGACATATCAGGAACTTTTTAGGCATCATT
This sequence comes from Chanodichthys erythropterus, assembly GCF_024489055.1. Lineage (NCBI taxonomy): Eukaryota > Metazoa > Chordata > Actinopteri > Cypriniformes > Xenocyprididae > Chanodichthys > Chanodichthys erythropterus. The sequence goes on from NC_090229.1 coordinate 8,200,875, forward strand.
ACATACATTTTATTGAATAAAACACTATTTGTGAGGTTTTAATTGATATGTTTTGAAATGTCAGTGTTATGGATGTAAAATGATTCTTATTAAATGGATTGCTCCAACTTTTTAAAAGCATAAGAGAGGCTTCTTTTTTTGGCTGAAATAACCTTATAACCATGGTAAAACATTGTAACAACAGCTTTGAGTGGTTTATTGCTTTAAAAGGTGCCCTAGAATGTTTTTTTCACAAGATGTAATACAAGTCTAAGGTGTCCCCTGAATGTGTCTGTGAAGTTTCAGCTCAAAATACCCCATAGATTTTTTTTAATTCATTCTTTAACTGCCTATTTTGGGGCATCATTAAATATGCACCAATTCAGGCTGCGGCCCCTTTAAATCCCGTGCTCCCTGCCCCCCATCTCGCTGTTGTTTTTGATTGTTTACCTAGTCTGATGATTCAGCTGTGCACATCCAGACGTTAATACTGCCTGCCTTGTGAAATGCCTTGAACATGGGCTGGCATATGCAAATATTGGGGGCGTACATATTAATGATCCCGACTGTTGCGTAACAGTCGGTGTTATGTTGAGATTCGCCTGTTCTTCGGAGGTCTTTTAAAAAAATGAGATTTATATAAGAAGGAGGAAACAATGGAGTTCGAGACTCACTGTATGTCATTTCCATGTACTGAACTCTTGTTATTCAACTATGCCAAGATAAATTAAATTTTCAATTCTAGGGCACCTTTAATAAATATCCCAGTTTCATGTGTGTACAGGATGGTGTTCATGTACCTTGGTAGCCAGTAAGCGTGTGAGGTAAATCTCAGACACCATCTTACTCCCACGGTCTCCCTCCCGCTGGTCTGCGTGCTCGTGGTTCTTCACCAGGTGCCAGAGTTTGGTGCCCGTCTCCTGGTCAGGGGTGATCATGGGAGCCCTGGACCGCAGGCTGTCTGGACTACTAGACGTCCTCAGGAGGCTCTCTACACCAGAATGCCATTCAATCCAAATTAACAAATGTACTTCTTAATGCATTGATTATACATATCTTAGCCTGTACATCTAAACTGTTTATTTCTGAATCATAATATTCATCTTTTTAATGGCTGTCTCAAAACCTAGTGAGCCGAATCAAAGTTTACTGTCTACATAAACAACATTATGACTGAAATAGATCCTCCTACATTATGTGACTGATTTCAGACAGCCTCCACATTGACATGTCTATGTCTGTCTGCTGTTTAGCTAGGCAACTCACTAGGTTTTGAGACATAGCCTATGTGTTATTTCACAGAAGAGCTCAAACAAACTGACTTCAGCCAAGAATGGTTGGAGAAAAGATCTTAAATTCCTATTTGAGTCAAACATGCTGCATGTGGCACTACACAAAATGCTGAAAGAATCTGTGATATATTAAACAAACACGGCTAAAGCCGAGGATCGTGTGGCGTAAAGCGATCCGAGAGACTGCGGCTTACCGTATCGACTGAGAGAGCGAGTGAAAGTGAAAGAGTTGGCGATGTTGTAAGCGGATACTTGCTTCTGAACCAATGCCACCAAAGACCCATCTGTCACCTAAGATGGAGAAGGAGAACTATAAAAAAAGCATCTCCATTTTTGTACAGCACGCGACAAGCATTTGTAAATTTGCATAACATAACGGAGCAGCTGCCAGGAAATGTTGCTCAACCTGGTAGTGTGCCAGCGTATTCAGTCTCTTCCAGTCGCTCTCGATCTTTGTGGTGACGTCTTCATCCTGGAGGATGATTCTGGTCAGTCGACCCTGCCGCCATTCTGTAGAAGAACAGTGAATGCAATAGTCTGGGATGATGACGTTTCTGAAGTGTCAAAGGTAAAACTTTTGCTATGTTTTCCATACTTTCCCTCTAATAGTCAATATATGACAGATAGATAGATAGATAGATAGACAGATAGATAGACAGACAGACAGACAGACAGACAGACAGACAGACAGACAGATAGATAGATAGATAGATAGATAGATAGATAGATAGATAGATAGATAGATAGATAGATAGATAGACAGATAGACAGATATATAGACAGATAGATAGACAGATAGATAGATGGATAGATAGATAGATAATTAACATAATAATAATCAGTTTTTTACCCAGGTCCATGTCGTCGGCCTGCGGACGCTGTGAGTACGGGATGCCCTTGTACACGGCATCTAGCAGCTTGTCCTTCACCTGGGTGATCGTGTCACAGTTTAGCACCTTAACAGGGATTTCTGTTCCGGCCTCTCCCTCCGGAGGAATACACATGAGCGTCTGAGAGAGCAACAGACAGATATGGTATAATATTTAGCAACACAGGAAAACATGACAATGTTGATTGACAAGATGACCAGCAAAAACACAAAAACATGTCTCCATTAAAATCTAATATGCAGACCGCACACTCTAACATACACATGGATTTGTGAGGGTGCGTAAAGGTCAAGACACATTTTATTATACACAGTGGGAGACTGGAGCTCTATTCGGCCCAGCTCTGACAGTGTATCAAAGATTGATCGGGATCCTGTTTCCATGCTTCGGCCTGATTTATCATAATTGCCATCTCAACTTTAACTGTTATGTCAATGGTGAAATATTTATCCGCTTGCAAAGCGGTATTCAGAATATGTGAAACGCGCGGGTTTTGATAAAACGGTCACAGATCGATAAAAACAAACGGCAAGAAGTGATTGATCCGGCCACAAACACGGATTCGTATGGCACATCTGAAGGTAAAAGATACTTCAAGCTGAAATGTGTAATCTTTCTGATGTTAAAATATTTTTTCTTATTCTAGTTTAATGTGCATGCAGAGACAACTTTATAGGTTGATTTCCCTGAAAAGTCTAAACAGTTTCTGTCCAGCAAACAAAATATTCATCTGATTGTTTTAAAGGGGACCTTGATTATGATTTCACTTTTTTAACTTTAGTTAGTGTGTAATGTTGCTGTTCGGGCATAAACATCATCTGCAAAGTTACGACTCTCAAAGTTCAATGCAAAGGGAGATATTTTCTTTTACAGAAATCGCTTTTTAAAGACTACAACAAATGGCTGGTTGGGACTACAACGAGCTTCTTCATGGGTTGGTGACATCACAAACCCCAAAATGTACATAAACCCCTGCCCCCAAGAAAATGCAACAGAAAGGATGAGACCATGTTGGGCTGCTTTAGAGAAGAGGAAGAGTTGTTGTAGTAGAGTGTTGTTGCCATGCCATCATTTTAGGCCGGACTGCTTCACAAACGAGGGTCAATTCAACACTGGATTTGCACAAAAGATTGAATCAACTCCACATCAACTACATACATTTACCCACTAATCGTTCAGAAACGTCCAGTTTCATTCTAAAAGTTGTAACTCTCCAGTTGAGTCTCTCCATCAGTGTCGACTCCGGTTTGAACAATGTAAGGCTGAACACCGTTACTGACAATCCTCATTTTGGCTGCGTGAGATTCTCCAGCTTTGTTGTTGTTGAGCAACTGAAGTGCGACTGTTAAAGCTCCGCCCTCTTCTGGAAAGGGGCTGGGAGCAGCAGCTCATTTGCATTTAAAGGGACACACACAAAAACGACTTGTTTTTGCTCACACCCAAATAGGGGCAAATTTGACAAGCTATAATAAATGATCTGTGGGGTATTTTGAGCTGAAACTTCACAGACACATTCTGGGGGACACCAGAGACTTATATTACATCTTGTGAAAAAGGGCATTATAGGTCCCCTTTAAGCAACCTGACCAAAACAGCAATATTTACTCAACCAATGCTATGTAAATAAATAAATGAATGAACAAATAAGTTAAAATGTACAGAATTTGACATCATTACAGTTTCTAGCTTTTTTCTAAATGCTCAGAAATCATGAAATAAATCATAAAAAAAGCAAACCATGGAATAACCATGGTACAATATCCCAATAAAACATGGAAAAACCATGGAACTTTGAATCAAATCTCTTAGTGTATGAGTGTACTATGATTACTATGGTAAAAAATAAAGGTATAAAACTTTCATGCAGCTATGTAGCATTGGTAAAAAAAAGAAGCTGTAGAATGTGCATCAGCTCCATTATGCAGCCTGTAGCATAAGTGAAATGAGATTCATATAAAAAAAAAAAAAAAAAAAAAAAACAGCCCTCAGCACTTACCAAGTGAGTAGTGAGTAACACATTCAAATAACAGCTTTATAAACAGGCAGGCGAGTTACATTAAATAGCCGAGCGTTTATTATGGAGCCGATGCTTTGATATATCTCCATTCACACCGTGACAACAGTCCATATAAATTAATGAGAGGACCTTTTGTGCGCATGGGCCGCGTTAATCGTGTGATTAAAACAATGCAGCTGGCACTGGTGCGCAACTGTGCATCCGTAATCGTGGCTACTCGCTGATCATTAGCTCACGGCAATTCCTCCCCTCCAGCCGCGGCTCACACGCGAGGAGTTTATGATTAAAACCCAATTACACAGTAAATTACGGAATTCTCCCAGAGACGGAGCTGAGCTATATTTAGGACATCCGATGCTGGTTTAGGAACCGGATTGGGTTGAAACTTGGGAGCTTGGAGGAAATGAGGGTTTTACGAAAGCTTAACATGAAGATTCTCAGCTCTGGCTGTGTGTGAGAAGATGAGAGTGTGTAAAGGTGACTTTAGTGTCCTTTAGCACGTGTTCACACATCCACAGGCACATTTCATCACCCATCTGAGTCGTTTAATGGTTAAAGGAAGAATAAGTACTGTCCCAAAACACTTAATGTTTTACCAGATTTATCCAGCTAGAAATTATATCTATTAATAATACTAATACTAAACTTAGTACTGCTAATATTTAGTCTTTGCACACCAAGTCAAAATTGTTGGCACAAAGAACATACAACATTTTAAAATTAATCAATCTGAATGAAATATCATACTGCAATATTCCTCCATTTTTAGTTTCACTTTTTATTTAAAGGCTATATTGTCAATGCAATGGCTGTCATGCTTATATTTCATATTTTATGATGGTATTCTGTTCACATACACATATACAGACACATTATATACACACACAGACTTTTGTTAGATGTGATTAATCGTGATAAGTCAAATTGACAGCACTAATATATATATATATATATAAATTGATGATGACAATAATTGTTATATATGCTTTAGTCTAAAAATAAATATATAGAAAATGTATAGAATTAAGCAAAATAACTAACAAATCAAATAGTTTTAAATGCTACAAGTTAATTTAGCCATCACAAATATGTACTAAAGACAGATGATGGCAAAGATAATCTAAATGTAAGAATGAGGTGGAAGTGAGCATGCATAATTAAACAGCCAATATGCAAAGCTGAATTGACCAATCAGCATTCAGAACTGGAACAATCTGATTTATAATTCAAGATGCGTCACATTATTTAGCAAAGGGTCGAAACAAGAGCAAATATTTACACTCCTAATGAACATATGAACATACACGCTGTGTCACAGGTGAGTCTGACCTTTTCTGACGGCCCCTTGGGGCCTCTCTTTAGGGTTGACAGCTAAGACAGCTGAATAACTGTGCCACATATCGATTCCCTTCAGCTGATCTATCCTGAATACTGTGGAATTGATGAACTGTCCTATAGCTTTAACCACCACTGAGGAGCCATAGATTAAAGCTCATTCATTGGTCGGCTCGTATTGTTCCATTTAAAATCAATGCACAGAACTCTGTCGGTGTAAATATGCTCTTTTTGTGTAGTCATGTTTGTGTAGGTAAGATAGAGAGTTTAAATCAGGTGCTCCATTTCCTGGCTGTCTGTTGAGATAAATGAAGAGATTTGGGTTTGTTTTATGAGTGCCATGATAAATTCTCAGATTTGTTTCAGTCATTACAGGCTCTGAGCAGGTCAGATGAAGATGACATCCATATCAGCTCATTCTTTATTTTATCTCAATCTCTGTTCCCGTTATTGCACCTCTGACAAACCCTGCTCTCAAAGTAATTTTATAACTCACCCTGTCTGGATTGATATCATCTGTCTGATCGGCATTTGAGCTTTCAAGTCGGTTTGATCTCAGAAGGGACTACAGGCCGAAGGGACACTGATGAACACGGAGATTTGGAACTGAGAACCGGATCTTAACTTTTTCCCTGCCATTGACAAGATTTTCCATCATTTATGATGCAACGCTTCCCAGCCATAGACGAGTTTTTCCGGCAATCCATGTTTTCACTGTTATATGGTAGTGGATTTTCTAAAAGAGTACAGCATCTCCGGATGTTATCGAGTGCACTCATTCAATCCCATAATGCACCACAATAACAATGACTGATGTTCACATAACGACTAGAGAATACCCATAATGCACTGTGAGAGTCGTGCCGAATGAATTCCTGTGTCTTGCCAAAAGATGGTACCCGCAGTCTATCTGTCCGTTTTACAAACCGCTGGTCCAATGTGGGTACAGCCTAATATCATAAAGGTATAAATTCAACTTTTATGGATTATTAAATTGTTTAATTAAGGTTTATACATACTAGTTTCCATGACAGAGTTCAAGATAAATATTTTCATTACTACTGGAGCTGCTAGTTTTTGCTAAATTGCAAATTGGACTGATTATATTTGGTGCCGTGACCCGGATGGGAGTGATGGTGTCTAAGTTATAAGTGTCTAAGTTATAAAATTACTTAAGGGGGTGAGTGTAACTCAGGCCAGTAAGAGCTGTGTGTGTAAACCTCACTCCCCTTGCCTCAAGAGGCGCGCTAGAAGCTGCAGTCTTTAGCATCCTTGTTAGTGCGCGCCCCATGGCGGAGATGCCGGTTCGAATCCTGCTCACAGTGGTATTGAGTAGGACCGGTTACATAGGGAAAAGTGAATGAGGGTATAGAGGGTGATTTCGAGCACAACCCAGGAGCAGCGGATGGAAGCTGTTTACGCACAAGTAAGCTAACTTGATCACCAAAGATTCGAAAGCATATATATTCAAACTGCCTAATGTTACTGCATGAAATGTCGAACACACAAAGAGATATATGACTGTGCAAGGATTGAATAAATTAATACATTGTTGCCTACTGCGTGATTTGTATATGTACATTTCTGAAATCCATTACTTAGACACAGTCACCTCTGATAACAGATCACTCTAATTGTTATGTAGACATATGCATTTTTCTGTAAAACTGCTTTGAAACTATATGTATTGTAAAAAGTGCTATACAAATAAATGTGAATTAGTCATTACAAAAACTTGATTTTCTCAGCCTTTTGTTCAAAATAGTTTTTTGATGAAACTTACCCAAATCCAAGTGTTGATAAAAAAGAACGAATGATGAACTTTATATATATTGACTGTTTACATATTCATACAACACATTCTGAGTGCCAGTTTTGTGAATATTATCAAAAATGTTGGCGCTGACTAGCAACTTTTTAAGTAAACACTGGCATGGAAACAGTTAATCAGAACCTGTTCCATAAAGAAAAAAAAAAAAAAAAAGATACTGAATCTTGCATTGGTCTTGCAAATGTGGAAAGAAAACCATCATAAAATATTAAATATAAGCATGACAGCCATCGTCATGATGATTTAGTCTTTTGAATAAATAATGTACAAATATTGCAGTATGATATTTCATTGCATTGCACTGATTATTATTAAATATGAATATATATATTCTTTGTACCAAAATCTTGGATGTTCTAACATGTAGAAGACATGGTAAAATGTATATTAGTAGTACTAATTTAAGTATTAGTATTAATAGACAAATGTCTAGATGGGAACATCTGAAAAGGTAAAACATTTGTAAGCATTTAGGGTATTTTTCAAATGTATATTTCAAGCTGAAATCAAACACTTGTGCTCTTTAATGAGGCTGGGGGAGCTGGGAGACAGGAAGAGGGATTATGGGATACATGAGAGCGCGTCACCATGGGGACACTGACCAGCTGCTTGTAGTCGATTTGCTGTCGGATGAGCTTGTCTTCGCTCAGGGAGTATCTGGCCTCTCCTGTGATGGCATCTATGGGACCTTTTTCCATCTGCTGTTTTATAGCACAGTAGAGCATAAACAGAGGTTCGCCAGCACACTCCTGCACAGAGAGACAGAGAGAGGTCATATTCTACACTTTTGTAGCATTTTATTTTCTCCCAAAAGTCCACTTATAATGTTAGTCATGGTTTCTTGCAAAGTTTTACGGTACATGATCATTTCCCACTTTCTCACTGACCCACAGAATTAAACAGGCTGTTTTTGCTGCAGTATTTAAGACTGCTTTATGTACAGTAAATGACATCTGTTACGATTGGCTAAACAATGCATTGCGGTTAATGGATTCTCACACAACTTCCATAGACATTACAGAGCTAATTAACTCTTTCATAGGGTTTCCTTAAGCACACATAAAGACAGCATTCACTGCTGTTCAAAGATTTGGGGTCAAATAATACTTTTATTATTAATGAAATTAATACTTTTATTCAGCAAGGACAGATTAAATTGATCAAAAAGTGACATTTATAATGTTACAAAAGAACCCTAAAAATGTATCAGGCTTTTCACAAAAATATTAAGCAGCAAATTAGCATATTAGAATGATTTCTGAAGGATCATATGACACTTGAAAATTCAGCTTTGCATCACAGGAATAAATGACATTGAATGGAAAGCAAATCATTCAAAAGAGTGCTGATGTTTCATAAGCAGAAGTGATGTGTTGTGAACTAGGGTGCACGATATATCGAAATAAACTCGATATCACAATATGGCTTATATAGTGCGATTGCACTCCCCAACAAAATCACCCCACACATTCTAGAATGAATAATTCTTTCTAGATATAGCTATTCAAGAAAGATATCGCAGAAAAAGTAAATATCGCAATGTCAGTTTTTCCAATATAATGCAGCCCTATTCTAGTACATCTATTTATTACTTCTGTGCTTTAATTTCCAAAAGAGCAAGTAAATCTCATTTTCCATTACATGTTCCCTCTAAAACCTTTTACCTTTAAAGAACACACTAAAGAACTTCCTGTGCAAAATACCACAGACCATCAATTCAATAAAATCACAGCGAGCTGTAATTTTCCACATACTTCGAAAATGCATAATTGCACCTTTAAATACAGAGGAAAAAGCAATGAAAGGAGAGACAAAAAAAGACATTCTGACCAAAAGGAAGCAAAAAAAGAGAAATAAAACAGCGAGCATGCAAAGAAAGAAAGCGCGGCCGTGAGAATGAGAGACACGGACGATCACGGTTCTTTTCAGATGACATTTGTGAAGTGTGGAGAAGTCTCCAATTACCCACTTAAAAGCGTTTGATGACTAAACAGCGATACTGAGGGGAGGCTATTATTTAGTTCTTAGGCGAGATCAGCTTGACATTATTAATTACAGCATGACATCCTGAATCACACTCTTCTAACGCAGGCGGAGAGGGTTACCCAGCATCCATTGCATGCCTAACAGCAAGTAATTCTAAACAACCAGCCTCCGAACTCTATGTCAAATGCATTTAGTCTTAATATATACATCAAATCCTCAGCTTTTTATTGCTTCTAGAGACTGCCTGTGTTTTGGCTCTGTCTGCTTTTCATAGTCTGGCCGTTAGACCCTGTTATGACACAACAGATGTGTGTCACGGGATCCGCGCCAGGTTTCATTCGCTAACGAACACATTTGAACGCAGAATTCATACAGTTTAACATATGCAGCGTAAATGCAGATGACATGAACTGACAGCGCAACAAATATTTATGTTACCCTTGGAGAGTTAGTTCACCCCAAAATGAAAAATTATGTCATTTACACACCCTCATGTCCGTTCCAAAACCTGCATGACTTTCTTTTGTGAAACTCTAAAGGAGAAATCATATAATGAACGCATAGTGTCCATGAACTGTCAAGCTCTAAAATAAAATAAAATAAAATAAAATAAAATAAAAAATAATTTAAAAGGTACTTTGAAAGGTTCACACAAGATGGAGCAGAAGGCGGAAAAAGAAGTATACGCGGGCCTTTAACCTCCCCTTTGTGTTCCCTCTAATAAATGAAAATCTCATACAGGTTTGGAATGAGTAAATAATGACATTTCATTTCTGAATGAATGAAACCTTTAAGTTGAACGTTTATATGTTCTATATGATGGTAACGTTACAGTAGTAATACGGTAATGTATACAACATAAATATAAAGGATACAACAGATGTGAATGCTTTGGCTCATGATATATATATGAAATGCATTACAAGTACACACCCAGGCAGTGCAATAGAGCCGTACCGAGAGGCATTTCATGGTAATTACTTCTAGAGGCCTGTATGGTGGCCAAAACACTTTAACATCTGCACTGATGGGACGTAAAGACACTGGGCGGTCGGCCAGCGCTACATTCCACAGGGCAATTCCAGCCCTGAATGCACAAAGGGCCTGATGTTCCTGCCCTTAGCACTAATAGCCATCTCAATCAGCTTTAGCCTAATACAACAGCCATCTTGGTGAACTCTAGAACACCTGACAGGATGTGGGATTGAGCAAGTGCCCTCATGACTTCGACGGGGCTGATTTCGGGGTTGGGTGGAAGCCGTGGCATTCCTGAGTCGCTATCCGGAGCGTAGGATTTGGCGAGATTTATTAGCAGGCTCTGCGATGAGTCAGCCTGTCAAAAACGTCAGCGCGCCAAAATCTTTTCGCAAACAAGATGCTAGTCAGCCAGAGAGAAGTTTGAGGTTGTGGCTCTACTTCATGCAGGGCTTCACACAGCACATTATTAAAATTGACTGAATATTTATGGGAGAAAACAGGTCGCAAACCTTGAGGAAGCGGTGCAGGAGGAACGTGAACCAGTTGGTGAGCATCTTCTCAGCCACAGATTCAGTTCTGCAAGACAAAGCAATCCAGAAATGCAAATGATGATGTGTGGTTGCCAGGGTGTTCTGAATGGTTGCTACGGCATTACTAGGTGGTTGTTATGGTGTTCTGAGGGGTGTGTAGCATGCTTCTATGTTGTTCCTAAAGTGTTCTGGCTCATTGCTAAGGCAATTGTTGGAGATTGCTAAGGTGTTCTGGGTGGTTGCCAGGGCATTGTTAGGTGGTTGCTAATATGTTCTGGGGGGTTGTTAGGGCACTGCAATGTAGTTGCTAAGATGTTCTGGCTGTTTTCTAGAGCATTGCTATTCAGTTGCTAAGGTGTTCTAGGGGGTTGCTAGGGCATTGCTATGGGTTTGTTAAGATGTTCTGGGGGATTGATAAGGCCTTACTATGTTAGGGTGTTCTGAATGGTTTTACCGTATTGCTATGTGGTTGCTAAAGTATTCTACATGGTTTCTAGGGTGTTGTTAAAGTGTTCTTGGGGTTTGCTAGGGCATTGACAGGTGTTTACCAAGATGTTCTGGGGGACTGATATGGCCTTACAATATTAGGGTGTTCTGAGTGGTGTTACCATGGTGCTACGGTTGCTAAAGTGTTCTACATGGTTACTATGGTGTTGCTAAAGTGGTCTAGGGGGTTGCTAGGGCATTGCTAGGTGTTTACCAAGATGTTCTGAGGGACTGATAGGGCCTTACAATGTTAGGGTGTTCTGAGTGGTTTTACCATGCTGCTATGTGGTTGCTAAAGTGTTCTAGGTGGTTGCTAGGGTGTTGCTATGCATTTGCTAAGGTGTTCTGGAGGGTTGCTAGGGCTTGCTATGTAGTTGCTATGTGAGTGGTCATATGACAATGATATGATGGAGCATATTTTTTCACAAATGTAATGATGAATCTTCAAGTAACTTTGGAGGAGGTTATGCTCCACATTTCGAAGCAGTTACCACCTCTTACCGTCTAAGTAGCAGTTTGGGGTGGTTACGGTTCTCCAGGTTCTTTTCGATCAGGTCGGCCAGAAGCTGTTTGAGAACTACAGTGGCGTACTCCATCCGTCCCTGCAACGCCGCCATGAGGAGGGAGGCCACATTGCCGCGATCCCGCATGGAGAAGGACCTTTGAGCCTCCAGCGTGTGGATGAAGGTCAGCAGGAACATCTTGTTGTGCAGCAGTTGACTGAACAAGCGCAGTGCTTTCTCCACATTAGCTGGAGACTGAGAGGAGAGGAAGCATTTGATTAAATGAAAGAAAAGGTAGGAGAACAAAAACACGAATGGAAAAAGCAGGCAGGAAGGAGATGAGAGAAACATGCGCAACAACAATTGTTGCCTGAATGCATACTTGGAAAAAGCTCCGCTGCGGTGAGATTTAATTGTTCTTTGCTGACTATTTTCAAAACATTTTTTGGTAAGGCACGTCTCTAGACGGCTATTCCACCAGGGCCTTGCAGGGCTGCTGATTTCATTCTGCCTGAGGTTTTAATTAAAAAGCATGCTGAAAGAGGGGCGTTCGCTCTGAAGCTCACTACTGAGACAGCAGTACCGTAGCTTCAGAGCTTAGGGGATCTTTTTAAAGCACATCTAGGGTTTTTTTTGCTTTCTTTTTTTGGCAGAAGGATTAAAAGAAAATGGTCTATGAGTTGTGGCAACCTACTTATTGGCACTTGCGAGTGACAGACGACACCTGGGGACAGAGAAATTGAACCAGGATGTTTTAAAAGTTCCCTTACGTCCAGCTCCTTTAAAACCGGGTGTTCTTCGATGCCAGGGAACATCACTCTCATGGTGTAGGTGCGATACTCCAGGAAAGGGATCTTCACACCGTCCATGTCGTTCGTCAGCTCTTGGATGTCTGTCTGCAGCTCAGCGAATGCTGAGATGAATAAAGAATGGAGATATGCATACATCAGACTGAGGAACATCTCATATGCTGTCACAGACAGATATACTAGGGGATACTGATACTTTTGAGATTACCGGCATTGGCTACATTAGCAAAAGTTGCTATTTTATTTGACATTTAGAAACTTCGCAGCAAACTAAACAAGAATCTAATTTAATGGGTTTGCTTTGCAACTTTTCATTGTAGCTGCTTGTTTTGTTGATGTTGATCAGAGACCCTTTTCCTGTCTAATTGGGCAGTTTTACATCCATCATGGAATCATTCTAGGGAGATTTATCCTGCACTGAATGAAAGCATGAAAAACGAAAAAGTAAAAAAAAAACATTTTTCTCTGTAATTGAGTTGTCGTGCACAATACAATTGTCTATTCTTGATTTACATTGACTTCTATAGTAGTTGAGTTTTGTATTTTTGCTAGCATTAATAAATATATTTGGATACCCTTTAGATATAGGTAAAAAAGCACTACTGATATGTGTGTTTCAACAGTTTCAGTCTCTTCTCTGGGAAAGTATGCCCACTGACACATGACACAGAAATGAAAAATAAACGTATAAAAATTGCATAAAAATAAAAGTTGCATTTATTCCAGTATCTCATGGCATTCTTTTAACAAATGCATAAATAACACCGCACCGTGTCTGCCTGAGCTACAGATCCTTTTAAAGCTGTGAATAAAACCGGTATCAAAGGATGAGGACATTATGACGTCATGACCCAGTTCAATCCCTCCACAAAGACTGCGTCAAACTCTGCAAGAATCCAGGCTACTGCAGTGTGAGAGTGCCTCCGACTCGCTCCCGTTCTCAACACAACAGCACGCCAGAGGCCCACGGGACACCTCACGCACAATGAAATAATACATCACAGCTCCATTTGATTTATCCTACGGGTTAAAACCATTAGTAGCTAATTAAAACACTCTGCACACCTGTCAGAAACAGCTTGGCACGGGCTTTATGCAGCGCAGATGCTTAAGTAACCAAAAATCGTACCTTCCTTGCACTCCAGCGCGACCCGGGACTCCAGATTGTCCATCTGCAACTGTAGGCGTTTGAGTGTGCGGTCGGCGTCCCGCGTCTTGCGCTTGTAGGCGATGAGCACAGCAATGATGGCGATGAGGAGAACGCCTCCGCCCGCTCCAATCCCGATGATGGCGGGCAGCGTGAGAGTGCTGTCCGAATAGATGTGAAGCGTTCCGGGAGAATATTCCAGGCCGCCCACGAGAATCTGCATGCACAGACAAAATAATCTATTAGAAGTCAAAGTATGGGGCAGGGCTCAACGCTAAGGATTTGTTCTACTGGTCCAGTCAAAATTGCCCTACCAAAATTTTCCCTGGCCCCAACCACAAACCAATGGGGCCAGTGACAATTCCATCAACTCAGCTTTTCCTGATGAGGCCTCAGGTTGAGCGCAGGCCCTTCAATCTAAGCACTCCGGCGACTTTAGTGGCTCATAATGAGGGCTTTTGATTGGCCGAGGGCACTCACACGGTTTCTTCTTGAATGAAATCAGCTTGCAATTAGAATTGCCACAGAATTATGCACTTGTTTGACACGTTAACGTCGCGTTCCTCCACCTGCAGTGAGAGAACAATCGCTTGCCGCCTCCGTGACCACTAATCCACATCAAATTACTTCAAAAAGTCACTTTGGCACAGGTGTTGAAGGCAATTAGGCACAAATCAGCAGGTAATAGAGGTCTAGTTAGAGATTCGGGTCCGACCGAGGCGTGGTACCGGGAGCTCAGCCTTGCACTATTCGCGGACCAATTAAACGCGGCATCCAGCCATCTGTCCTAACGAGTTTCACCTTTCCGTGGCTGCTCGGGCCCTGCGTGGCTGCATTAATTATTGAGACTTGGTGATAGAAGGGAACAAAGTGAATCCTGAAGCGCTGTCGATATGTGTCAGGTCATTAGCTGAGTGATCCCAGCACTCTCAATCCCACTATGTCTCTTTCTCTCTCACACTTTTTTTCCCCCTTTTCTATGGGTGTTTCTCCATATTGTAGATTCACAAACTGGAACTTAACTGAATAATCACCTCTTTGATATATATACGTAATCTTTGTCTCCACAGAGCTTATGCATCAATCCAATGGGAGGGCATTGGACCGAATTAGGGGGGTGTAATGTGCATACCTTATATTGACATAGATCAGGGTTCGGACTGCAGGTAAATGTGGTCCAAATCTGATTTTTTTTTGCTCATATGTGACTCAGATCTGTTTTTGTCATAACAGTGTGAACAGCACAATCTGATCTTTTCAATTCTGATTTGGGCCACTTCCATATGTGGTCCTAAATCTGAGACAGATTGGATGTTTTGCAATGTGACCTCAGTCTGAACAGACACTTCAAAGTATTACAGCTCTTTATACAGGCAAAACATCATAAATGTTTAAAAACAATGCTCTCTTTTGTTTTGCATCCTTTGTTTTTTAATATTGCCTGCAAATAACTTCTCTGGGTTCTGCGGCAGATCACATAATAAACAAACGTGTAATTGCTTACTAAGCTATTAAAAAAAAGGATATGAGCAATAAATCGGAGAGCATTATATATAAAAGAGCATTAAAGGATTAGTTCACTTTAAAATGAAAATTACTCCAAGCTTTACTCATCCTCAAGCCATCCCAGGTGTATTTGACTTACTTTGATATTTTACTTCATAACTTGTTAAATATGGTTATTTTTCTTACACAAACGCATCGCTCCTCTTCAGAAGGCCTCCGACGCCGTGTAGAGTACGTTTATGATGGATGGATACACTTTCTTGAGCTTCATACTCATTGGTCCTGTTCACTGCCATTATAAAGCTTAGACGTGTCAGGATATTTATTAATATAACTCTGATTGTGTTCATCAGAAAGAAGAAAGTCATGTACACCTAGTATGGCTTGAGGGTGAGTACACCATGGGATAATTTTCATTTTAAAGTGAACTAATCCTTTAAGGCTTGCAGTGTGAATGTAGCCTAAGAGACTTGGACCTGGATTTTATTCGAATTGATCTGTTGAGGTGCATATTGACCAGTTCTGAAAGTAATTACTCTGACAAACTTTGTATTCAGGAAATGGCATTGGCAAAACATTATGCGGTTTTATAAAATCAAATAAAACTTGATTTTCTGAAGAAAATCTGATCGATACCCAAGCAAATGTCAGGCCATGGTGTTGTGTGCTACGTGTTATGTAGTTCAGAGGTGCGAAACTCATGATTAACTCACACACACACACAAACACATGCACACATATACATATAGAATATTGGCCAACGCAAATAATTCAGTCATATTTCATCATATTTCAATTAAATAGCCACATGATTTGAGACATTACTCGTGTCTGTAGCACATACAGTGCAGGACGAGCTACATGCTAAAGTTTAATACACAGGGTTAGGGGTTTGTTCAAATGACTAACACCAAGTATGAGCAATAATAATAGTAATGATTTCCTGAGTAACCACTAATGAAAGCTGTTATTATCAATAAAGGGGAATGAACTTGTCTCAAATGCTCTCTCTAAGCATATGTCAGGGCTCATGAAGGTTATGAAGGATTCCTGTCTGCTGTTTGTAATAATTGTTTGAGCTGCCGGGAGAGCAGATAGCTAGATTACGTGGGAAATTGCTTGTATCAGCGCTCCCTATAATCCTAATAAGTGCTTAATGTACGGCGAGCCACTTCCAGTTGACCTTTATGTTTTCTGTTTTAGCATTAAGGTAAAAAAACGGCCACGCAGCAGTGGCTTATTATGAGATTGATTAAATAAGACGCACAATGCCTGAGTCTATGCAAAACAAACATTCAGCATTTCCACCAACTTATGGCCAACCATTCATTTTCTGCCAACTTTATTGGTTTATATACAATAAACACAGAGTCGTAAATTCTCAGTCAGCGCATTGAGAGGTGAGCATGTTTTGCTCTCTGCCAGCAAGAGAGGCTCGTTATAGATTAGGTGTTTATAATGCATGATGGGAAAATGTCATTGTAGCATGATCCTCACCATCACTCGCTGTTCTCCGGTCAGATCTGGTGAATCGCAGAGCAGCTGAGATTCAGAGACTGTTAACAGACAGGGCGTTTCTCCAATCATCACGCTGTAATTCAGCCGGGCGTTACCGGGAGCAGGAGGGATGAGGTTCTTGCCCTGTTTACAGATGAAAGCACAGAAAATTGAATTCACCAAAAAATTAACAGATTAATTTTTTTCATTTGGTGTGCATAATTTAAATCTAACATTATGTCAAAATTTTAAAGCCTGTTTTTTAAGACACACACACATATATATGTGTCATAATGGGTTATTTTCTTTAAAAATATTTATTTTCAATTTTTTTTATGCATAAAAAAAATAAAAAATAAAAAAAAAGATTTCAAAGCGAAATATGATTGGGGCTTTGTATTCACACAAATACAAATTGGGAAAAATATCAATTAGGGATGATGAGATTATGACAAAGGTCATGCCTTCAAGATGATGGGTGATCCTGGTTTGACCTCCAGAATCCCAGCATTCCCAAGAGGGTCAAAGGTCGGGTTAGGATAGTACGTGAAAGGAGTTCCATTGAGGGTAAGGAGGGCGGATACATGGTCCAGGATGAAGCCGAACTCATCTGGGTGAACTCCACTCTCTGGAGCCTGGCGTTTGGTGTAGATGATGCCCGGAGCCAAGCACGTCATCACAGAGTCATTCACCACCATACAAACCTGTGGAGGAACATCCAGACATTATGTAGCGGAAGCAGTATGACATAAACAACAGGCTGTCCGTAATGATGGTGGGGGCATAGAGGAGAAGGACAGCTGGTCGGGAACTCACGTTTGTGGTCTCCACTCCTCCATATTTGGCTCTGACTTTGGGTTCCTGAATGGTTAGCAGATTGGTTCCTGTGACCGTGAGGGTGGTGCTGCCACTATCAGAACAAACAAGCAATACTCAATATATCAAATTGAGTAACTCTGCATGCATGCATGCATGACTGTGGCTCTGCTGCTAGTAAGCTCCCTAACTAGTCAGAGTTAGTAATTAGTAATTAAACTACTGATTCACTGGCATATGCTAATTCTTTACTGGAAATTGTGAGTTTCTGTTCTGTGAGTGTTTCAGTTAATCCATTTATGAGATTCTATTAGGAATGGCGTTTTTGAAGTTAGCAAGACATATTAGCCTTATGTAGACAGCAGACAGCGAGGGTTTGGAACAGAGCCATCGAGTGTGTGTGAGATTGTGTTAACGTACTTGATAATGCTCCAGTTGGGCTCGACGCTGGAAATGGTTGGATCTTCGGTGTAAATGTAACGTGTATCGCTGGTGACCTCTGCCTTGTCGATGAACAGCTTGACAGATGAAGCCCCAGAGCCTGACGCTGATGGTGGCGTCACACAAACTATCTCACGCACTGTTCTCCTGTCAGAACAAAACATAGAGGTTAAATTATACAAAAACAGAAATATTTGAAGAAATGTTCATAATTTTGACCATTATTATTTACAAATTTTAAAAATAAATCAAAACTGACTGCATAAACAGCTTAAATAAGCCTACAGTGGTCTTGGCTGACTTTAAGATGGTTCATTTGGTTGGCCAGGATGGCCAAACTGGTGATTAGCTGGTCAGCCATCTGGTCTCCCAGTTGAAATGTGCCTAAATCCCATCTAAAACCATCAAAACAGACCAGCCTAACCAACACGACCAGGTCAACCACCTTATATTTAAGGGTTAAGCTGTTTTTAGCAGGTTGAAAAGACCTCTAATGTGTTTTGAATGCTGGGCTGGACTTCTTTGGTCAATCAGTTTCACCAGCTTTGTTGGTGAATAACATGGCTAGACCAGCATAAACTGGTTTAGACTAGAATAGAAATACATGCCGTTTTTTTTAGTAAGGTAACTGCGTTCAGATCAATAAATAAAAAATAAACAAATAAATAAAAAATAAATATTCATCAAAAATTATAAATTAAATAAATAAAAAATATGTAATTTATTTAATAGCTGAAATGAAATATGATTTTGAAAAGAAACTTGTATATTATATTCATTCATTACACAGAGACTGATATATTTCAAATGTTTATTTCCTTTAATTTTGATGATTACAACTGACAACTAAGGAAAATCCCAAATTCAGTATCTCAGAAAATTAGAATATTACTTAAGACCAATACAAAGAAAGGATTTTTAGAAATCTTGGCCAACTGAAAAGTATGAACATGAAAAGTATGAGCTTGTACAGCACTCAGTACTTAGTTGGGGCTCCTTTTGCCTAAATTACTGCAGCAATGCGGCGTGGCATGGAGTCTATCAGTCTGTGGCACTGCTCAGGTGTTATGAGAGCCCATGTTGCTCTGATAGTGGCCTTCAGCTCTTCTGCATTGTTGGGTCTGGAATATCTCATCTTCCTCTTCACAATACCTCATAGATTTTCTATGGGGTTAAGGTCAGGCGAGTTTGCTGGCCAATTAAGAACAGGGATACCATGGTCCTTAAACCAGGTACTGGTAGCTTTAGCACTGTGTGCAGGTGCCAAGTCCTGTTGGAAAATGAAATCTGCATCTCCATAAAGTTGGCCAGCAGCAGGAAGCATGAAGTGCTCTAAAACTTCCTGGTATACGGCTGCGTTGACCTAGGACTTCAAAAAACACAGTGGACCAACACCAGC
The DNA here is from genome assembly GCF_024489055.1 of Chanodichthys erythropterus. NCBI lineage: Eukaryota > Metazoa > Chordata > Actinopteri > Cypriniformes > Xenocyprididae > Chanodichthys > Chanodichthys erythropterus. The sequence goes on from NC_090229.1 coordinate 8,220,317, forward strand.
AGATGACATGGCACCCCAAACCATCACTGACTGTGGAAACTTTATACTGGACCTCAAGCAACGTGGATTGTGTGCCTCTCCTCTCTTCCTCCAGACTCTGGGACCCTGATTTCCAAAGGAAATGCCAAATTTACTTTCATCAGAGAACATAACTTTGGACCACTCAGCAGCAGTCCAGTCCTTTTTGTCTTTAGCCGCTTCTGACGCTGTCTGTTGTTCAAGAGTGGCTTGACACAAGGAATGCGAAAGCTGAAACCCGTGTCTTGCATACGTCTGTGTGTAGTGGTTCTTGAAGCTCTGACTCCAGCTGCAGTCCACTCTTTGTGAATCTCCCCCAACTGTCAAGTCAGCAGTCTTCCCCATGATTGTGTAGCCTACAGAACTAGACTGAGAGACCATTTAAAGGCTTTTCAGGTGTTTTGAGTTAGTTAGCTGATTAGAGTGTGGCACCAGGTGTCTTCAATATTGAACCTTTTCAGAATATTCTAATTTTCTGAGATACTGCATTTGGGATTTTCCTTAGTTGTCAGTTATAATCATCAAAATTAAAAGAAATAAACATAACATTTGAAATATATCAGTCTGTGTGTAATAAATTAATATAATATACAAGTTTTACTTTTTGAATGGAATTAGTGAAATAAATCAACTTTTTGATGATATTCTAATTATATGACCAGGACCTACCTCCCTCCCTCCCTCCCTCCCTCCCTCCCTCCCTCCCTCCCTCCCTCCCTCCCTCCCTCCCTCCCTCCCTCCCTCCCTCCCTCCCTCCCTCCCTCCCTCCATCCCTCCATCCATCCATCCTTATTTATTTATTTATTTAGTTTTTTTTTTTTTTTTTTTTTAATGTAATTTTCTAAACTTTTTTATTTATGGTTTCTCTACCAGCAAGAAAACATTGCTAGACCAGCCTAAACCAGGCTAGACTAGCATGGAAATACATGCTGGTCTTTTCAGCCAGGAACTGACAACAATATACAATTTAAGTCTTCAGCGCAGATGTTACTGCAGTTTAATCACCACACAGTTCACTAACAATCAGAACTAGCAATGCATCATGTTTCTTGGCACATGAGGATGTATTTGAGGACAGCCATACACGCTCATTTGATATCATGTGGAAATGACACATCTTGCTTCCTCCGAAGTCCAACTGCATCCCGCAGATGTCGCAGGACACAGATGTGATCCGTGCTGGAAGATCCGGTTAAGAGCTGACAGAAAAGCTGCTCACCTGACAAACAGACACTCTTCCTGGGCCAAAAGCACGGTCACTGCGCTCCCGGCATCCAGATGTCGGCCTGAGATAGTCAGCCTGGTCCCGCCGGACACGGGTCCTTTCTCCGGCCGCACCCGGTTGAAACTCGGAGTCTAGAGGGACGAGAGAAATGGAGGTAACTTCCGAACAGATGGAGCTTGCTGCAGCGTGATACAGACGCTCAAGCGTGCACTTGTTTTCCCCATTCTGGTACTACATGAAAAGATTACACTCATCACTGTAATAGAAATGTCCTGTTTGCTCTCGCTCCGTGCAGGGCTCGTTTGTTTCGGCGCAGGACCTGTCAGGCGCTTCTGCAGCGCCGTCCTCTCGCAGTAATTAGTTGCATACCTGTGTAATTGGTCGGAGTGCGTGTTTTCATTTGCTTTACCCTTCTGCACGACTGAAGCTGCCTGGACGCTATTGATTAGATGTTGAGGGAATCCAGGCAGGGTCGTCCATTTATATACGTGTGAGTGTGTGTATGTACAGCTCCGAGGCTCGGGATAATAGACTAATGCCGTATTCCTGCTGGGCACCACTTAAAACTCAGCAGGGAAGAGGGGGTAATTGTGTCATTCTTTACATCCCCCCTTCCCTTCAACTACATTATCACATGGGCTCCACCAGTTGATTTGATTGGCTAACAGGATGTAGGAAAGGGGAATCCTAACGATTCATCGGTTTCAAGTGCAAAATCGGATTGGCTGAGTCTCAAAGGATGGATACGTATTGATTAGCTGCTCTTAAATCACCACAAACAAAATGTTAGCAGCGATAAGGGAATCAATACAAAAAGAATGATTAAAATATAACAGCTACGTCCAAAATCGAAGGCAGTTGCCTTGCTGGCTAGTCAGGTGGAGTTTTGTGTATAAAGCCACCTGGAAAATGCTTTAAAAGCATTTTAATATTTAATATTCTAGAACAAATTTGAGTTTTTAATAATTAAAATGCTTATTTTTTATCAAAAATGGATCATAAATTGAATAAAAAAGAAAAAGAAAAAAATGTAAAAATAAAAAAGTAAAAAATAAATTAGCTATATATATATATATATATATATATATATATATATATATATATATATATATATATATATATATATATATATATATATATTTTTTTTTTTTTACATATATTTTTTCAACATCTAATTCCATTTCAACTAAGAAATAAGCACTGTAATTAAATAATCAAAATAGAAAAATAAAAAAATGGACATTAACCAACTTTTTCCAACCACTACAGTATTTATTCTGTCAACCAATCACTAAACAGCACACACAGGATTTGCCTTGATGTCATCCACCCTTCATATACTGCCTTATAGGACAATATTTTTCATCAGACACAGCCAATATGTCTTAAAAAGTAGAGGTCGTACCACAAAAGAGTACGTCTGAGACGATTGGGTACGATACTCGGCACTGCAGTCACCGATACACAGCTCCACCGGACCACCAGGGGGACTCGACATCAGAGATTCTTCCATATCACACACAATCCTGCAGGTCAAGAACAAACACAGAAATCACTCCTGTACAAAACACTGTCCACAAATGTGATAATAACTCATTCAAATTAAAGGTGCAGTAAGCGATTTCTAAGAAACGCTGTTGAAAGTGGATCGGACCGAGCACCACAACACACTTGTCAATCAACCAATCAGCAATGAAGAGAGGGGTGTGTTTGTTTGGGTTGATCTCAAAAATCAACAGCGTTTCTCAGAAATCACTTACTGCACCTTTAACTAGCAACATGAAAAGTATGAAGCTGAATTTGCAGTGTATAATATTTTATGTAACCCACCTCTCAGCGCTGATGTATTCAGAACCAGCAGGGTTGCATCGAACTCCCGCCACACGCACATGTGTGATCTCTCGAACCTGCAGCCCCAGATTCTCTCCTTCGATGGTCACGCGTGTGCCGCCCTCTTTCGGTCCCGTCAGTGGACGGATCTGTGGGGACAGAGATGACAGCTTCTCATTGGAGGATGTAAAAGAATCAAATTCTAAGAGCTGTAAAGGTCACTGCTGTGATAGGTGCAGTCTGGGATATCTGCCATGCAGGATTGTGTATTTTGTGTGTGTTTTAACCACACTACAAAAAATGCTGGGTTAAAAACAACCCAAGTTGGGTTAAATATGTTTCCATCAGAAATGTCACATTATGGACGTAAAGGGGTTTGCAAAGATGAGTGGTATGTTTCATTAGGGTTAATCTGACAACCATACAAATCTGTGGTGCAAGATGGCTCTTATGACACGCATGTTACCTTTGTGATACGAGGATGGCTGCAGCGTACGTTGCGCCGTCCCTGATGCATCCAGCTGTATTCGGGTGATGGACAGTGTTGCTTCAGGAGACACTTCTTATCGGTCAAACACCAGCCACACTCAAACATGCTGTCTGCCTTCAGACAGAGTCCACAGCTGTCCCTCTGAGCTTCACACTTATACAGGAGAGCTGCACACACACACACAGACACACACACAGAGTGAGAATATAGCCGTACTCTCAGCTGGGCAGTTTAACGCAGGGCATGTTTGGAGTGGTGCCAGCTGTGCAGTGCCAATCGATAATTGAACTGTAAGGGGAAGGTAGCCGAGGCAAAACCCACGCCTGCTTTCACTGTGCCGTGATTCATGTGCTGCCCACACACACTAATATCTCTGACCAGAGGCCTCGAGGAAGCAGAAAACCAAGTTGCTCTGCTGTAGTGGGTGTAGAGGTTGAATTCTATACACAGCGGCTCTGTTCCAAACGCTGGTGAGCTCACTCACTAGTTACTGTCTACATGGGCAGCATCATAGAATCTCATAAGTTACAGGTGGCAACTTAGTTAATAGTCACTCACATTTACAAAAAAAAAAAAAAAAAAAGAGCCACTAAACATGCTCAGTTTATTCCAAATAGAGCCTAATGTTAGCATGTTGCTAATAAACACAAAAATATAGAGCATTTTTAATTAAATGCTTTTCACTAGTAAATAAAATATACTTTTACTGAATATGTGAAAAAGCCCTATCTAGTAATTAATATATAATACATAAACATAAATAAATAAAAAAGCTTATACGACAGGACAGTTTTACCATTGTATATTATATTATATTATATTATATTATATTATATTATATTATATTATATTATATTATATTATATTATATTATATTATATTATATTATATTATATTATATTATATTATATTATATTATATTATATTATTGACATTCAAAATATGTATATAATTATATTATAATTAATAAATAATATAATTTAATAAAATATTATAATAAATATAATAAAAGTTGGTAAAATATTATAATATAAATCAAAATATAAAGACACACACATACATATATATACATATATATATATATATATATATATATATATATATATATATATATATATATATATATATATATATATATACATATATATATATACATATATATATATACACACACACACATATATATATACACACACACACACACATATATATATGACGTAGAATAAAAACTGAATATTTAGAATATAAATAGACAGCTGTGTGGGTAGAATATAAATAGACAGCTGTGTGGGTATATTATATTATATTATATTATATTATATTATATTATATTAATTATATTAATTATATTATATTATATTTATTATATTATATTATATTATATTATATTATATTATATTATATTATATTATATTTATTATATTATATTATATTATATTATATTAATTATATTATATTATATTATATTATATTATATTATATTATATTATATTATATTATATTATATTATATTATATTACACACACATACAGCCAAACCAAAAATTATTCAGATATGTTTTTATAAATTTTTACTAGTGGGTGCAGGACACTACACTTCATTTATGTAAGTGAAGATAGCTTAATAAAGTAAACTGTGACATATTATACCCAAAAATTCTTCATACAGTGGACTACCAGTAAAATGATAAAAATTTGGAACCAAAAATTATTCAGAATATACACACACACACACATGTTTGTTTTTGTGAATTGTGGGGACTTTCCATAGACTTCAATGCATTTTACACTGAACAAACTGTACATTCTATCCCCCTACCCTGCCCCTACCCCTAAACCTAACCCTCACAGGAAACTGTGCAAACTTTTACTTTTTCACAAAAACTCATTCTATATGATTTATAAACCCATTTACATTGTGGGGACCGCTGGCTGGTCCCCACGATGTAGGTGAACTCAGGTTTATATTACATCATGGGGACATTTGGTCCCCACAATGTAATATAAACAAAAGCACACACACACACACACACACACACACACACACACACACACACACACACACACACACACACACACACACACACACACACACACACACACACACACACACACACACACACACACACACACACACACACACACACACACACACACACACACACACACTTTTCTTCTAGACTTTGCTAAAAAATCTTCACAAAGCTTGTTGCAAGGCATTCTGGGATTTTCTAGCATGCAAAGAATACATGTGAAGTTGCCTTGGATTTTGGCCAAAATGAGGAATCTTTAAAGGCAGCTCTGGGAAGGTGGATGTAGAGGCTGAATTGCCCAACTGAGCAAAGAATGACAGACCACTGAAAACACGATCACAGACTAATAAACACAACACCAATAATTTACCGCGGAGATTGTATATCTGCAGACACACAGTGAGCTGTGACTTTCTATTCCTCTTTCAGCTCTATTCCTTTGAAACCACAGAAACACTCTGTAATAGCAAACCTGATGAAGCTCTCCTCAAGAGATATATCAACTCCTGGAGGTCTTTCGATTCGTATTTCTCAAAGTGTTACAAGTAAATGCAAACTGACAGAGGTGTGGATAGGTTAAAAGCTGACAGACGTGGATTCTATACCATCCTCTGCAGTCAGTAATGTGCTGTTATATAAGGCTGAAGCAGGCAGGCGCCGATATTAATAAAATATGCCACGGCAACTGAGAGAACACCCGACAGACTAAGTGTGTTTGAGCAGACTGTGAAATCCAGATAAAATAAAATAAAAGATGCATTAAGTTCCACTTTACACAAAATGTAACACCGTCCCACATCAAGAGGACACTGGGATTGTCGATAAAATATGAATGTAGAGAGGATAACTTCAATATTTCTTCTCTTTAGCTTTTGAAATGCCACTAGGGGGCTTAAGGTGAAGCGTGTGATTTCTTACCTCGCATGGATGACGGCTTGTCGATGGGAAAGTCGCCATCCCACACGATGGAGAAATCCACAGGCAGGTCTCCCATCTCATTCCCTTCATACCAGTACTGTGAGAAAAAAAAGTAACAGAAACAACATCTATATGAGAAAAAAAGGTTTATACTCCACCCTCTGCGTCAACTGGCACTGATAACATCTTTCTTGACACAAGAAAAACAATCATTTGCAAACTTAACAGCACTACTGCCAAAATATGCCCAATCACCGCTGATATCATTTGACGGTCTCAAGAGACAATTACAGATGATGATGTTATCGTTGCACTTTCTCCACCTGCACTGCTCAGAATCAATCCTGATAACATCTTTCCTGACCCAATGGAAATTAGCTTAAATCCAGATCTATAATTTTCTGCACACTCCACAGCACTCCTGGAAAACGACTGAGATCATCTGAACATCACATTGACAAAGAGCATGACTATAGATGACGACAATGCAATCGTTTCACTCTCTTCACAAGTACTTATTTTATTGTTGATGAGGCCATCCTAAAAAAGAGAGAGAACAGAATATATACATTTAAATATATGTATGTGTGTATACATACTGATAGTTTATATACGTAGTCTTTATACACATCTACACACACAAACACAAAGAATTTTTTTAAATATATATACATACACACGCTGATAGTTTAAATAAATAATAATGTACACACACATACATATACGTGTATATATATATATATATATACGTGTATATATATATATATATATATATATATATATATATATATATATATATATATATATATATATATATATATATATATATATATATATATATATATATATATATATATATATGTGTGTGTGTGTGATATTATATATATATATATATATATATATATATATATATAATATCACACACACACACACACATATATATATATATATATATATATATAATATCACACACACACACACACATATATATATATACATATATATATATATATATATATATATATATATATATATATATATATGTGTGTGTGTGTGATATTATATATATATATATATATATATATATATATATATATATATATATACATACATATACATACATATATATATACATACATATATATATAAATATATGGTTCAAAGACAATAAGTGTAATATAGCTTTGACTTGTTTTTCAGTACATCAGAATGGATCCGGTTTAATTTTTTTTTTTTTCCTGAGCAAAAATTAAATATCATACATTTTTTACCATGGTTTACAGATGACACCCACTAAAATGTTATTCAGTATAACATACTTCATATACATATAATACAATCCAATACAATATACATATAATTAAATGAATAAATTGAACATGCACACATATACATGTATGTTACTAAAAATTACTTTCCCATTTGTGGTGGGGACAGCATAAATATTTGCAGGGCCTGTAAAAATCAAGTTAGCAGAGAAAATGCTCATTAAGCCCTGATACGGCGCATCTCCGGCATGCGGCTGCAGCTCGTCATGTGGAGCAGAAAGCAGGTGACGGTGGTTTTTACTGTCTGGGTTTTAATTAGCAACAACACTGAGAGCACTTAGCCAACGCAACCCTGAGAGAATATCGCTGATCAGACTCGATCGATCAGTGGCTGCTTGCTTAAGAGACTTCAAGATGAGACGGGAAGTCCAAGAGAGCACAAGTAAACTTAACAGAGCAAAGCTCCAGATTCAGCATTACGAACCACCACAGCAGCACTTTTACTTTTGTTTTCCCTGATAAACATGGGATCATGCTCTTTGAAAGACTATGAATAACTCAGGGACTAACTGACTAAACAGTTCAGCACACGGTGTATTTCAGTGCACAAATCAACACACTTGTGTCTGAACTGTCTTACACAAACTGGCTCAGTTTACATAACAAGGGGTTTATGAATGATGTGCTTCAAATTAGTTTATTATTAAAGATGAATTCACTGAACAGTGCAAAACCTACATCTTATTCACTTAATATGCAAGATATGGATTTATGCTGTTCAATTGTGGGCACCTTTACCTGATTTGCATGATTCTTTTTGCAAATCGAGCACTAAAATATCATAGCCAAAGTGCAAATAAACAACGCTATTCATTCTTACTCAATTCCCCCTAAGTAGTGCAAACTGCACTGCATTTATTTCCATTTATGGCCAAACCAAAATCTATTTTGGAAAAAGGCAAAAGAACACCCTGCCTCGACGAAACCTCATGCCTTGGCCGGTCATTAGGGCCGATTGAAACGTCAGCTGTTACATCAGCGTTCATTCAGCCGTACAGCCCAGATAAATCACAACAGAGAAAACAAGCAGTGCCACATCGTTCCCCAGCAGTCCAAGAGGCCCCGAAGAGTGGAAAATGGCCCTCAGTGGTGTGTGCGGTAAGCCCGAATCTTTCTGCAGCTGTTCTGGGGGGAAAATATCTGGGAGGAATTCAAGCGAGCTCTGCAGTGGAAAAGGTGGTGAAAAGCTGAACTAAACCTCACTCAACCTGTTGACGCCAGGCACCCAGCAGTCATACATCTCTATGAGACACAGCTGCTGGGGTCCTGGGCATCTTAATTGGGGTCAATTACAGGCAACCCGCATACTGGCATACAGGTCGCAGAGGTCACGACTTCAACATCATTAACTTATCTAGGAATTTGTCGAGCTATTATGAAGTCAAGACATAAGGAAAAAAGGCCTGAATTTCTAATGCATTTTATAAAATGGTGCAAAAAATCTCACAAGCATATGAATGGTAGAGATATCGAACTGTATTTCCATAGAACATGTCAGTAAAATTATGCATTCAACAAATTAACATTTCTTTATTGCTAGTTAATTTTGTCCAATAGGACTTTTTCATGAAAAAAGAGCAGAACGGATGTGTAAATCATTTGAAGAACAATTCTTACATAAATTGTCAAATTGTATGGGACTATTTACATAATGAACACTGCATGAAGGAGGCCTATTGAGACTCTTTTTATAAATCATATATCTTTGTAAAATATATTTGTGTTTTCTGAATGACCCTAAAATTAAAGATATGGGGGCAAAAATGCCCAAGTTTGAGTTTTTGTCTCATATTTATATCATATGAAATAGTGAAGCTATATCATGAGTGCCATTTTTGTTCGAATTGCACAAGTGCAAATGTGATACTGATTTTATACAACAGTTCAATAAATAAGAAGTTAATTATTTTAGACTCAATAATGTCTGTTTTTGTTCAATTTTACCTAAGACAAAGCAGAACTGTTCGCCTCCGAGCAACACACAGCAGCGTTTCATTTCTGAATCCGCATTTTGAACGAATCCAGTGAACAAATGATTCAATGGCTCGTTCATAAAGAGAACCAGTTACTTCACTCCTGAATCAATTCAACGTTTGAACAAATCGAATGAATGAATGAATGAATGACTTAATCATTAAGACATTTACCACCACCTACTGGCTGTTTTAGATTCTTATTTAGAGTATAATTTGAAAAAAAAAATTGTAATAATAATTTTCCATATTATATAACAGAATAAATAAAAATAAAACATTAAAAGGTAGAGCTGTAGCGATATGCGATATGAAACCGAAATCGCGATACGCAGGTCCACGAACCTGTATCGCAATGTGAGAAGGCAGAATCGCAACACACCCCTTCCAACTCCCAGAGTTATCCTTCCTGTCCAGATCCAATGCTACCACATTTTTTTTTTAAAATACTATAAGTATTAGGGGTGTAACGATTTATCGTAGATGGTGTGTCTCAATCAGCTCTCTAGTTCAGTAAGTGTTTCGGGCACACATTGAATCTTGCAAGCAGGTTTAAACGTTTCTCATGTCAGTCTCTTGCATGGTCGCGTGAGAAAAGTCGTGGCTTTCTTTCACCGCAGTGCACAGCAACAGCTGTGTTCACAGAAAAGCAAAAGACGCTTGTGATGCTTTGCTTTAAGAAGTTCTGTGGGGCCGTTCACATGTTGTCAGTTATTATTTTCAAATGTAGCTGCGCTCATAATGGGATCGACGCGCATGCAATTCTCAACTTCTCAGAATGCCGCAAGCGCACCGCATGTTGTGTGACAAGAATCAACCGATCAGCTATGGCCTTTCCGTAACAAAACATCAAAAGCTCAGCCGAACAGCTGATTATAGCTGTACAGTGTGGTTTTTATATCTTATCTCCATCAAAATATCTCGTAGTAAAACTAATGCAAGGGCTAGAAATCATTTATCCTTTGCAGAAACATCCTGATCCTCTTGGAGAGCTCAGTTCATAGTTGCATAGCAACGACCGACGCCACGGGAGCGCAAGCGCTTTGGAAAGAAGGAGAAGCGGTGCGGCCGCGCCTTCCACGCGTTTTTAGACGCGATATGTGAACGGCCCCTATTCATAATTCTAAGTTCATGTTAAATTTAACATTTTTTTTTTCAGTGACAGACAGCCCTATTCAACTGTTAATTTGAATACAGAAGGTTTTTATTAAAATTTTATATTTATTTATTTTATTGAAATGTGATCTTGTATGTACAACAAGGAAAATTATTGAAATTTTTAATGTTTTTTTTAATAAATCTTGTTTGAATTTCAGTTTCATTTTGTTCAAAATATCGTGATACGTATCGTGAACTCCGTATCGAGATACGTACCATATCGTGACCTGAGCGTATCGTTACACCGCTAATTAAAGGTGTAGTTCAACAAAAAATGAAAATTCAGTCATCATTTACTCAACCTCATGGTCCAAAACTTTGTGCAACAAATTGTTGAATCAAATAAAATATTTCTTTCTGAAGCTACTTTTTTGTGATGTCTATTTGATGCTTTACACAATGACAATAATGGGGTAATTTCTCAGCCAAATTTGATCTGCGATTTATTTGCAATTAATTATATTAATTAATCGCTATTAATTAGATAAAAAAATGTAATTGCTTGACAGCCCTAATATATAATAAAATAAAAAAGTTATATATATATTTTTTTACATTTTGAACAATAACGTGATATTTTCTTGCCTATTGCTTCTCCTCTGGTGAAAGGTTTGAGCTTTGAGGAGATTAGCTGCCGTGTGTAAATGGGTGGAAGCCTTTGTGTTTGCCCATACAATACCGCTTATCTCTGCCAGAAGTGAATTGATTTTCCTCCGGCTTGTCTTCCCACTGTATCGCAGTGTGTTATGTGTAGACAGCCTGGCCTGGTTCTGTCAGAGGCCTCACTGGAAATGACTGGCAAACGACAGCAAGGTAATCTTACCTTTAAAACCGTCCTCAATTTATCAGCAGCCCTGAATGTGCAAAACACAACCCAGGATGGGTGCTATAATAGGAAAAAAGGCCATTTCCACCTTTTTGATTTAGTTTTGTTCACATCCTTGGGGTACATTTCAATCCCGTTTGCATGTTTAATCAAAGTCTATAATATCTGCTAGCGGCACAAGGGTTTTTTTAAGAGACCACTCTTAAAAATTGGTGTGCTCAATAATCTACTTATTGGAGCTAAGTTAATACAGTGCTACCGTTTATGGCAGCAGCTATGATGAATAACCAGAGATATTGACTCAGGGGGAAAAAAATGCTGCTTCTCGAAAATGCAGGCTTCTCTTGAAATTAAGTGATTGCAATTAATTCAAGTGGAACTCGGTGGAACTAAGTATTTAGTCTTAAATAGGATTTTATTGTTAAAAAGATGTTTTCATAGACCTCATCTCTCTGGATACGCTCGGCTCCAGTTGACCTGTCAATGGGGTCTTCTTCGAGTGACAGAATGAAAATCAATATAACTTAATGATGGAGGACCTGTACATTTAATTAAGTTATTATGGTATGAACAAAATGAGCCCGCTGTGTGTGCGGCATTACTTCACGGTAACCTAATTACTGAATCATAGCTATCCCATTACTAACGACAGTCCAGTAATAACAGCATATAATTCACTTCACCGAATGTTGCGTCATGGGCTAATTTCTAGGTTGGGAGAGGGGAATTCTGGGTTATGATAAAAGATACACTCTCTGTCAGTCCAACTATGATGCGATTTGGTTTGGTCGAGAGCCACTGGAAATAAATAATGGCACAAGTGGTTCTCCCAAAGCTAGGAGGATAAGGAAAGGCGGCCACATGGATGCGCAAGCAACTTGTGTCACCATAAATGAGGAGGATGCGCTGACCTAAGGCAAACCGAAGCATTTTTTCTGGCGTAACACTCTTTCTTCATTTGGCGGTTCTAGCACAGCTGAGCCTCTTAATACAAGAGAAGCTCAGGGCGCAGTTAATGTGATACATTACGCCTGGGACATATACAGTAGATTGATCACCGCATTAGTTGATCAATTTATTTTAATAATGCCCACCTGCATCCACACGGCAACCTAATAGCATTTAGATTTTACAGAGACTGGTGCAAGAAGCAGAGAACACCCGTGACCGCACTGAAACCATTACCTTTTTTGGCCATAGTCAGGCGAAAACTGTTCACATGCAACCCAGGTGATCGTTAAAACACACTTCTCTCGGTAGAACGGAATAAAATGGCTAATGGCTGATTGAGCACTTGATGAGAATAATAGAATAATGAGGGTGAGGTGGTTCAAAATGCCTGACAAAAATAACATGTAAGTGTTTTTATTCAAAAAGCTTCCGCTACCCTGCATCGAGGATAATGGGGTTCTTTGTGAGGGCCCTCTCCATCAAGAGCCTGGTTCAGAACTTGGGCATTGTGTAAAAAAGTCCTTTGGCGGTACGTTTCCCCGGTAACACGGCCGGTGTCCGTCTCTAAGGGGTCAGCGGCGCTTAGCAACACTTACGCTCATGGACTCATTTCGAGTATTTTGCACACCTCTCTCTTCTTGGAAAAAATGTGAATTTCTTTGGATTTCGCTTCAGCCGAGCAAAAAGCACACTAAGTACAGACGGTTTTTTTTTCATGACTAAAATGAAGAAGTACAGACCGAAAGCAGGTGGTTATGATGCTTTGGTGGGGACTAGCATATTTATCTTTTGTTTGACAGATGATGTACTGTACAAGCAGATGTTTCAAATCTATGTTCAAGCTATAACTGTGCATTACTGATTCTTGAGTGCCACACAACAGAAAAGTGGTCAAGAAACTATAGTCAAAAATGAGAGACATGCCATGTCACAGGGTTAAATAAGTTAACAACTGAAAAGGTAGAGCCAGAACATGTAAGTACCTTATATGTTTTCCTGAGAGTATATGTTATTATTTTCAAAACTGATAAAAAGATCTTTTGAAATATAAATGGACCCGTACCATTCCCCTGAGGCACACCTTATAGGAATAACGTCCTTGCTTTGCTTTCACAGGATTTCACATTACTAATGACTAAGTACTCAGTTAGCTTTGTCCAATCAACTTTCAGTAAACTACTATTTAGTATTAAAGTGTTAGTTCACCCAAAAATGAAAATAATGTCATTTATTACCATTGAACTAAACCTTGCGCTAGCTACTAAAAACATATTTGAAACAGTTCATGTGAGTTCAGTGGTTCTACCTTAATATTATAAAGTGACGAGAAAACTTTTTGCGTGCCAAAAAAACAACTTTTCAATGATATCTAGTAGGGGTGTGACGAGACGGGTATCTCACGAGATGAGACGAGACTCGAGATTGAGTTCACGAGACGAGACGAGACGAGATTTTTACACACTATTTTTAAGAAATCCTCAATGGCGAAATCTATGACTAGAAAAAATATTCTGCAGATGTATTTGAAATGTTTTAACTAATCATCTTATAATGAATGTCATTTCAGTTCTACTTTCTGAGTATGAATTATCATATGCAGTATAAGACAATACTCAAGCACTGTAAAAGGTTTTGCCACTAACTCAACTGACTGACTTCTTTTCTGTATGATTTCAGTCTCTTCAGACCTCACTGTACATGATTTATGAGCTTCTACAACTTTTGACCTCCTAACTGAACTCATTTCCACAAACTGATCATAGAAATAAAAACAGTATAAATAAAAATGGTAACACTCTACAATAAGGTCTCATTTATTACCATTAATGTATTAACCAACATCAACTAACTATGAGTAATATATGTGTCATTTTTTATATATGTGCTATTTATATTAGTTAATAAAAATAGTCATTCATTGTTAGTTCATGATAGTTCACAGTGCATTAACTAATGTTAACAAATGAAACCTTAATGTTTGCTTAATAAGATTAAGAGAAAACTCATTCATTTTTTATGGTAACACTTTACAAAAGTGCAACCATAATCACACTCTCTAAATATTCAAAGTGCAAACAAAACCAAATTTTTCTTTGATACAGAGCTAAGAGATGGTTACAACTACACAGCCCAGCTTAAAATAGCTTTCATATTGAGATATATTTGCATTCATCAGGGAGCCGCTTTCAACATTTGAATGTGCGCTCGCGTTTACTTTCACTTTCAGCGATCGCGCGTAACTCTGTGAATATGGAGCAGCGGCGACCATTATCCAACTGAATTAAATGTTTTTTATTTAAATACAAAGCAAAATGACAGTGGAGGCGTAATGTAAACGAAGCGGTGGCATATTCTTTCCTAATCATCCTAACACTTTGTCATAGCAACATCACGAGAAATCTCGTCACACCCCTAATATCTAGTGATGGGGGATTTCAAAACACTGCTTTGAATCTTTTGTCAGGTGATTCCAGGAGTTTGGCATTTTGACACAATCCAAATCACTGATTGGAAACAAAAGATTCAAAGCAGTGTTTTGAAATCGGCCATCACTAGATATCGTTAAAGTCATTATTTTGTTTTTTTGGTGAACAAAAAGTTCTGGTCGCTTTATAATATTAAGATTGAACCACTGTAGTCACATTAACTGTTTTAAATATGTTTTGAGTACCTTTCTGGATCTTTAGAAGATCAATGGCATTGCTGTCTATAGAGGCCTCACTGAGACATCGGATTTCATCAAAAATAACTTAATTTGTAGCCTGGTAATACCAGACTCTGCTACTTCACTTTGCTTCGTAGACAGAGTCTGGAATGGCATAATAGAGAAGTGTTTTCTCTCTCGCTAGGGGGCGCTTGTCTGAAGTTTAAAATCATTGGTTACCCGTAAGCCAATCAGATACGTTTAGTTATGACGTATGTTATGCGCCTGTACAGCCGCATCGAAGCACAGACATCATGCATCGAACTCAAATCTATGATTGAACTTCCACTGTAAACCTGTTGTAAACACATGATAAAACAAATGTTTATCAAACACTCTTCTTGTTCTGGCTTCAGTTTGAAAAAGAGTTGAATGTTCTCCATAACAGAGCGAATTGCATCCCGTGTCTCGTTTCCCATTTCCGCGGTCGTTTCGGTTTTCGATTTCTCTAACCTACAATGTAAAACTCGGCGCTTAGCATCTACGTCACGGCTCTCAGCCCGCCCTCTGTTCGTTGATTGGCCCGGCTGTTTCCAGACCGGTGGCAAACAAAGCTCTGACGCTGTCTCAGACTGAGTACAGAAGCGAAATGAAATTGAGTGGAAGTAGGAAGTCTGACGTAGTCTGGCTACTTAATTTGTGTTCCGAAGATGAATGAAGGCCTTACGGGTGTAGAAGGAAATGAGGATGAGTACCAAATGACATTATTTTCATTTTTGGGTGAACTAACCCTTTACATGTTTGAACACAATCACATTGGTTGACTAGCTCATGTATTGGACCTTTCGGTCACCAGCTCTGAACTTTTGTTACTATCCCATACACACCATGACTACACAATCACTGATTCATTTATTAGCTAGTACAATTTGCATTTAGTTCATTATTGCAACCCTTAGCTTTCTCACTACTTGACTTGCTGAGTACAGTAAAATCCATTGTAATGTATGTGATGTGGATGCTACACAATAGCAGCATTGTGAGATACTGAAAAGGCAGCTGTCTGAATTTTAGGGCGAGGCAGGAACGGGAAACAGCCGAGAAATTAGGGAGAATGCAGGACCAGGGAGAATGCAGGACCAGTTAACTTGATTTTTGTCAAAAATAATGACCCCTCAATTCCAGTGCGAGACGTGCCCTAAGGGAGACCACTTACATCAAGATAAGAGCAGATTAACTAGCTGTAATACAACACCAGCAACTTGTGTGCCTTTGTCTTCAGCGCTGTGAGGGCTCTTCAACATCAATAAAACTGCTATGATTTTCACAGGTATGGAACGTCAGCAACTGTTAATATTCCACACTAGCATGCTACAACAAAAGTAGCTATAAAAAGTGCATTTTGTATTCAGAATAAAGAATTGTGTATTAGTAAATATGGTTGAAAACATAAGGAATAAATTCACACCAATGATATTTATAAAAGGAATAAAACACCTGAAATACTATATATAAAAAATGATTGCAGCAAAAACATGATTGAGCACAAATATGAGGTTAAATTGAAGTTAAAAAAAGTATGACTGAGAGAACATAACAGACTGAATGACCTCTAAAACCTCATCCTTTTTCTATTTACTTCACCTATCAGTAAACAAACAGCTATATGATTACATTTCCTGAGTAGAGTTTAAAAAAAAAAAAAAAGCAGCTGAGCATTTCATACACATTCTCAGGTGATGTGTAAACAGAAGATGAAACTGATTGATTCAACGTCTCCCATCTGACGGCACTCACAATTTCATTAGCATGGACCCCACGGTCTCAAAGTCACCTGCCGCCGGCTCCCAGAAGACTAAGCTGTGCCATTCGCCTTGACGGCCATATTGATTGATTCTCGCTGCCTCGCGTGAAAGCACGAGAGAGAGGATACGTGCTGAGGTAGGGAGTGGCGGACAGACGATGACACTCTCCTGGGAGTCAGTGTAATCTGTATCAGGTCTTCGCTGATGTTCGATTGCTATTCAGGAAAGATGCATGTCATGAGAGAGATTATGTGCTTTTTTCTTTACTGTGTCACTGGTAATCACACTATCAATTAATCTGTGCATGCCCAGACCAACACAGATAGCACAATGAGGTGAGAGACAAAGAGACTGAGAGATAAGAAACACAAGGGGGGATGGGACCCGATGAGGAGAAAGAGTGAGAATCTGAGGATTTGGTTTCCCATCTCAGTGAGGTAGAGACAAAGAACTCATCTAGAAACACCGCAGTCCAGAAAAACACACACAGATGCTTCTAACTATGCCATTCATAACACAAGTATGCTTTGCATTTTCATTATTGCTGAGAAACTAACACAATTCATTTTCCCTTTCAGATCAACTACTTTCATGGAGATAGTAGAATGGAAGTGTGCACGAGCCACAAAGTCAAAGTGAATACCTTTCTGTTTCTCACAATCATACTAGCCCTATGCAGTTCGCAAACCACAACAAGTGTAACATGACTAGATTACTCCCATCATAATTAAAGATGCTGTCTGCGAACAATGTTGAGAAGACAAATACTAACAAAAACAATACCAGTTTGAATAAAAAAGCAAGCCTAGCATGACACTACTGTTAGGACAGCCATAGCATGTTGACATTGAGAAAAAGTAGCAAATTAATTACGTAGCATAAGTAATGTAATATTTGTAGAGGTAACTCAATGTAATGTGCAATAATTTTAAAAGTAACAATTATAACACCGTGCAATAATATGTAGTGTCCTATATATAGGGCCCTATTTTAACAATCCGAGTGCATTGTCTGAAGCGCATCCACTTTTGTTAGTTTAACAACAGAAAAAATGGGTGTGTCCAAAAGGGTGGTACCTAGTCTCTTAATGAGTCATGGGTGTGTTTTGGGTGTAACATACAATAATCCAATCAGAGTGTCATGTCCCATTCACTTTAAAAGCCAGTTGTGCTTGCACCATGGCGGATTGCTATTTACATGGTGGAATACAGACACCCTCAACCTGACTGATCAGTTTAAATACATGTGCGCATTGCCACGATTGTTCAAATAATTAGCCAATTTCATTGGTCCCACTTTATATTAAGTGGCCTTAACTACTATGTACTTAACTACTATGTATCTACATTGTACTTATATTTGAAAAACACCTGCATGTTATTACATCTGTAATTAATTTCTGTAATTACATTCATAATTACACTGTTGTCCCATCCCTTACCCCTTACCCCTACTCTTAAACCTACCCATACCACCAAAGCTTTCCCTAACCTTACCCGTATCCCACCTTGATAGCAGCAAAAGTGTTTTGCAATTAAATATGAACCCAATAAGTACATTGTACTTATTTTTTTATGTAAGTACATAGTATTTATGGCCACTTAATATAAAGTGGGACCATTTCATTTGTCATTACTGCAAATTGGTAATTCTGATACATCCAATGACTATCCATTATGACATGTAGGCATTTTTATCTTTATGTAGACAATAATAATATTTTACAATGTCATCCTTTTATTTTTAATATTTGGCATGTTTGGGTGCTGCTGCGCGTCCCTGTGTGTGTAACAAGCAAATTGTACGCTTGCTGTGCACCCGCATAGAGGCACATATTACTAACGCACCCTTTAAATAACAAAAACTATTATTTTGACTTTAGATCAGGTTTTTGTTGGTTAATGGCGCAGTTGTTTTCAATTGCCTCAAAATAGCAACACACCGACAATGCACCTGAACACACCTCTTTTCAGACCAGCACGCCCATGGGCGGACAGATGGCCTCGAGTGCATTTGCTTTTTAAACAAAATGGCGCCGGACGTGAAAATGATAACTGTTGGGCTGAAACTAGCAAAAAACACTTGCGTTGCGCCTGCCGTCACATTGCGCCAGGTGTATGATAGGGCCTGTAGAGTTCATACAGATGCTTCAAAATTAAATTACAGGATTTTTATGGAAATTAAGCACTTTTTTTCCCCAAACAAATTCTTTATCTCTTAATTTCTTAAAAAAAGTTACAAATAAAGCAATAAAATAAAAATCAACATTTCTTTATTTTTATTAAATAAAATTAGACAGTGAAAAATTAAATAAAATGTGTTAACTCACCCCATTCATCAAACAAATTCTAAATTGCTTAATGTCAAATTTCTAAAAAAAATTAAATAAAAATAAAACAAAATGAATACAATTTCTTAATTTTAAATGTAATAAAAAAATAAATACAATAAAATTAAATACAAATATTTTATTATTTTATTTCACATTTTCATAACTATAAACTTGGTTGTACTTGCGTGTACAGCAAATACAAAGCGGTAAAAATGTACCTGGCTCAAAATAAGCACTGGCCAAGTGCCAAATGAGAGTAAAAAAAAAAAAAAAAAAATAGTAAATAAGAACAGTAGCATTACTTGCTTGAAGCAGGGAACTTTAAGCAACTCTTGATGAAGGAAAAAAGTACAGTTAAACTTTATTTAAAGGTGATGTAGTTTCATTATATTTACTCAAATAAGTACTGAGGAATATTAATTAACTACATGTACTTACTATAGAGATACGGTTAGGGTTAGTTACAAGTAATTATGCATAATTTACTGTTATTACTATAGTAAGTACATGTAATAACATGTAACTACATCACATTAAAATAAAGTGCTGCCAAAAGTACTTTTTCCAGTATTTTAATAAAAAAAACACTTTATGTAATGCCCTACCATTCACTATAAAGCCTCTTACATGTAAAAAACGTTGCTAGTCATTTACAAATCAATTTGTGTCACATGTGCAACAGTTTACAGTCAGTGTGTACATGCAAATTATCGCATCGCACCTAGTTATAACACAGGATGTTATGCTGTGAATTTGTTGGTTTCGCAATACTTTATAAATAAAAGATCTGCACAGAAATCCCCATGTCAATATTCATCTGCGATAAGTAAATAAAAAAACCTGTTGCCCTCCATATAGTCAATATGCACCAGAATCATCCCTGACAGGCGGCCGGAGAACTCACTTTGCATCTAAATGCCTTCAGGTCCGAGGCTGTGTTTAGACTGCACAAGTCGCTACGTTTCAATTCCAATTTAAATGCATAGCGCTGTCGGAGACAGCAGCGCGGGTCACAGACAGGGAGACTGATGAACAGGAGGAGATGAGTCAAAACAGATGGAAGGACAACAGTTGCACCGGGGTCCTGCGAGGAGACCTTCGAACCGAGAATGGCAGCTTGTGCAATTCCTGGAAAGAAAGACAATCAATCCAGTAGCGGGCGTGTGCGCTACGTATGCGATCCTCATTATTAAATTGCAACGGGACATCAATTGTCTTGTCGCAGGGTTCGGGCTAGTGGATTGACCTTTGGTCCCGTCAGGGCACAGAGGTCAAAGGGCACACACTCCACCTCCAGCATGGCAAATCGGGTTCACCGCATTCCTTTTCACTGGGTCACACTGTCGTGCCAAATTATGAGGCACGTCCAGCGCCTAGCTAATTATCTTACAAGATTCCCTGAGGTTACTGTGACAACCAGATGGGTCACAGACGGCCTGTGCCTCCTGCATATGAAAGCGAAAGGGAGGACAGAGAGAGAGAAACATTCTCAATGTCAACATCTTGACATGCTCCATTTTTCACTGGGATTGAGAAAACAACAGTTTCAGCGTTATAAATTGATGTCTTTGCCGATTTACCCGGATAAAGATTCGTATATTTTATGATCAGCGATTCAGTGAGAAGTCACCTTGGCTTTCTCGGCACACTTCAGACAAATTCATCACCACCTCTTTGCCCTACAAGAGACGATTTGAAGCTCATGCTAATTTTTTAAATGGAAAAATAATGTCACAAGGCCAAATATAATGAGAGAAAACAATGCATCTGTTTGTATGACAATTATTCAAATGCCATCTGGGGTGAGGCTACGCTTGGAAAAATACGCTGATTAATAAATGACATTGTTGCCATTTAGGATACATTGAAAGGAATAGTTCACTCAAAAATAACAATTCTGTCATTATTTTCTCACCCTCATGTCATTCCAAACCCGTACGCTGTTCATTTTCAGCTCATCACAGATAGATATTTTCCATTTAACTGCTGTTCATAGGAATTCTAAGCTCTAAAAAATACTATAAAGCACCATCAAAAGAAGTCCATATGACCTGTGGACTACAAGTGTTCTGAAGCTTTGGGTGATAAACAGATGCAAATGTAAGTCTTTGGTTATTGACAAACAAATATGGCGCAGGTTGGGATTAACTTTCTAATTTGCCCATTCAAGTTGTGAATTTAATTTATGCAAGTAATTAGAATATCAGAGAGAAAAAAAAAAGCATTTCCATCCCAAGTGTTGAAGAGAAGAGATTTAATTCTGGCATGCAAAATGGAAATTAAAGAAAGTGAATATGCTAATGAATGTTTTGAAAAGCAAATTTTGGAAACTGCTTTTATATTTTTTAAGTTCCCATCCTGAATGTAATAGTAAAAAAAAAAAAGTAAAAAAAAAAAAAAAAAAATAATAATAATAATAATATATATATTATATATATATATTAATATATATTAAAATTTCATTTATTCCTGTCATAGCATCATTACTCCAGTCTTGTGATCTTTCAGAAATCATTCTAATATGCTAATTTGCTGCTCAAGAAACATTTATTATTATTATCAATGTTGAAAACAGTTGAAGTTGTCTTTCATCACTGTTTTTATTGTGTTCTTATCATTCGTATGCATATTATAATTTTCATGGGGTTTGCTGGTTTACATTTGCTGTTTTATCTGAGTGGACATGGCCTTAAAGAAAGCAAGAACCTGTAGGGCTGCGCTCATTTTACAAACCCGATTCCAAAAAAAGTTGGGACACTGTACAAATTGTGAATAAAAAAGGAATGCAACAATTTACAAATCTCATAAACTTATATTTTATTCACAATAGAATATAGATAACAAATCAAATGTTGAAAGTGAGACATTTTGAAATGTCATGCCAAATATTGGCTCATTTTGGATTTCATGAGAGCTACACATTCCAAAAAAGTTGGGACAGGTAGCAGTAAGAGGCAGGAAAAGTTAAATGTACATATAAGGAACAGCTGGAGAACCAATTTGCAACTTATTAGGTCAACTGGCAACATGATTGGGTATAAAAAGAGCCTCTCAGAGTGGCAGTGTCTCTCAGAAGTCAAGATGGGCAGAGGATCACCAATGCCCCCAATGCTGCGGCAAAAAATAGTGGAGCAATATCAGAAAGGAGTTTCTAAGAGAAAAATTGCAAAGAGTTTGAAGTTATCTTCATCTACAGTGCATAATATCATCCAAAGATTCAGAGAATCTGGAACAATCTCTGTGCGTAAGGGTCAAGGCCGGAAAACCATACTGGATGTGATCTTTGGGCCCTTAGACGGCACTGCATCACATACAGGAAAGCTACTGTAATTGAAATCACAACATGGGCTCAGAAATACTTCCAGAAAACATTGCCGGTGAACACAATCCACCGTGCCATTCACCGTTGCCGGCTAAAACTCTATAGGTAAAAAAAAAAGCCATATCTAAACATGATCCAGAAGCGCAGGTGCTTTCTCTGGGCCAAGGCTCATTTAAAATGGACTGTGGCAAAGTATAAAACTGTTCTGTGGTCAAATTAATCAAAATTTGAAGTTCTTTTTTGGAAAACTGGGACGCCATGTCATCCGGACTAAAGAGGACAAGGACAACCCAAGTTGTTATCAGTGCTCCGTTCAGAAGCCTGCATCTCTGATGGTATGGGGTTGCATGAGTGCATGTGGCATGGGCAGCTTACACATCTGGAAAGGCACCATCAATGCTGAAAGGTATATCCAAGTTCTAGAACAACATATGCTCCCATCCAGACGCCGTCTCTTTCAGGGAAGACCTTGCATTTTCCAACATGACAATGCCAGACCACATACTGCATCAATTACAACATCATGGCTGCGTAGAAGAAGGATCCGGGTACTGAAATGGCCAGGCTGCAGTCCAGATCTTTCACCCATAGAAAACATTTGGTGCATCATAAAGAGGAAGATGCGACAAAGAAGACCTAAGACAGTTGAGCAACTAGAAGCCTGTATTAGACAAGAATGGGACAACATTCCTAATCCTAAACTTGAGCAACTTGTCTCCTCAGTCCCCAGATGTTTGCAGACTGTTATAAAAAGAAGAGGGGATGCCACACAGTGGTAAACATGGTCTTGTCCCAACTTTGAGATGTGTTGTTGCCATGAAATTTAAAATCAACTTATTTTTCCCTTATAATGATACATTTTCTCTGTTTAAACATTTGATATTTAATCTATGTTGTATTCTGAATAAAATATTGAAATTTGGAACTTCCACATCATTGCATTCTGATTTTATTCACAATTTGTACAGCGTCTAAACTTTTTTGGAATCGGGTTTGTAGGTAATTTATGGAAATGTTTGAGCAAATGTACGTTTTGGTTGAATCTGTCCTTTTTATTGCATTTACTGATGTTGTTTTTAATCGTATTATGTATTTATTAATCATATGGTGAGTTAATGTTCCACTTAGTAAGAGTGGGAAAGTTGTGTATGTATGATGGCTCTCTCTAGTAGCAAGGAACTAGTGGAAGGATTATGGTTTTAGTGTAAATCTGAACAAGGTTATTGTAGCGCTGCTTGAGCGCAGTAAAACTCCAGCCTCAATAGACTGTTTTTAATAATAAGCTTTGTTTTATTTACGCTCTTAACCATATTTATTTGCACACTGTGCACATCTGCTTGTAATAAACATCTTTTTGGACACGAGCATCATTCCTGTGTTTACATCTCGTGTGATTCTTCTTGTGACAGCACGGGTCCCTACACTTGAACTGCTTAATATTTTTTTGAGAAACCATTTCCCCCCCCCAGGATTCTTTGGTCAATAGATAGTTCAAAAGAACAGCATTTGATCTTAAATAGAAATAATTTGTAACAATGAAAACATCTTTACTGTCACAATTTAGTACATACTTGCTGAATAAATGTATTTCTGTCATGACAACTCTGGAGTGTTTGGCATGGTAATGGGTATGACAATGTTGGTATGTTTGGTCTTGGCGGAATAGATCTGCTAAGCTGCTGCTGTTTTTAATGCTGCTGCTGGTGTTGCTGCTGATGCAGAGCAAGTACAGGACTTGCTACTGCTAATACATACACGAAACGCTGCTGTGAGCAAGTAAGACATGCTGTTGCTCTACAATATAGCATACATGAATTACCTGTAGACGAGCTATACAGGTGGAGCTGGGGAAGGTGGAGGGTTTCTGAAAGCGTGCTGCACTACTAAGGCAAATGCTGCTCATGTATTTGAAGGTTGAGTATGCAAGCTCATTGGCTACTGAAACAGCAGGAACCAATCAGCTGTGTCCTATAGATAATGATGTGATTACGAGCAGGTTGAGTTAAAGGACCTATTAGCCTGTGTCATCTAGAGTTTCATGACAGAACTTTGTATTAGGCTACATTTAAAAAAAAAAAATGGGTGTGGGTGTGTGTGGATGGAAATCCGGATATTAACAAAAGGCTCTCGAGTCTCTAATAACCAAACATCATATTGGTATTTATAATGCTTGACATCAAGGTGAATAAATAATAATAAAACTGTTATTTTTATGTGAACTGTTCCTTTAAGAAATTCTGCTGATGCTAAAAAATATCAACTTGAACCCTCAGATTTAGCTACTGCTGTGAAGAAAATCCATTTTTCCTACATTAATAGCCACTATTCATCATTAGTTCATAAACTGAAGTGCAGTTTGTATGTGAAAGAGAGTCGTTGTCTTAGAAAGTGCTCTTACCGAAGTGTTCTGGCACTGGATGCAGGAGCTGTTGAATCGGACCGCGGGAATGCGCTGGACTTTGCCCTGGATGTTAAAGACGCACTCATAGTTCTTTTGTCCAGACTGAGGCTGGGGCAAGTTTCGAGCTCGCAATGTGATTGGCCGAACGATCCCCGCCGGTACCAGGATGTCGCTGCTGGGCAGAATTTGCGGGCAGCCCTGAAAATGACAAAAAAGACGATACATTATAACTCAGGCACAGAGCAAAGCACAAACAATCCTGACTCATAAATATCACAACCAATTCGACTTTCACTGACACTGATTCCAGTTTATTGAGCTTAAGAACAATAAATAATGTCTATTCGACTGAAACTTTGCCTACAAATGTAGCATTCAGTCGCGCACAAACGCGCCAGAGATGCTAGGAAAGAAAATTGAGGCCATTAGGGTGGGAAGAACTTAAAATCCAGCAATCTGAGGCTAAAAACCCTATTACACAGCAGTTGCATCCATCTCCAGTTTTACGAAGCGCGGTTCTCTCTGCAGATCACACTGATGAAGCGGTAAATGAATATCTTCCTTAGTCCTGCGTGGCAAGTCGTGCTCGAAGAGTCATTACGGTCTACTCTACCCGTAACCGATTGCAGCATTTATCAAAGACACTACTTTATATTGACGTGACTTCTGACGCACTGATGGAAAACTACATATCCTGAGATATATTAGCAGGTCAGAAACAACAGCACATGCAAAGCACAATCTGAAGAGGGAAACAAGGTTCATCAACCTTGATTGATGAATATCACTTATTGACGGGTGCAGAGAGATGTTGGTTGCAAAACAACTCTTCTTCACCCCAGTTGTGCATCCTAGGATATTCCGGACGATCTGTAATCTATTTAACACCGAACAATAATCAGGGTGGCAGTAAAAGCAATTTGCAGGCAGAGGGGCCATAAATCAGAGCGGCTAGCCGCCCAGCTCGCCGTCTGCCTGCGCCAAAAAGCAGCACGCTTAACAATGATGCAACTCTTTAACCCGGACCTCCATCAATCTGCACAGGTTTGCATATCAGTGCGACAATAAATCTCATTTTCATATTGGGTGTTTGTAAAGCAGGATTTACTCCCTGTGGAGGCACGAGGTGCGCACAGGTGGTGACTGCAGTGAGGAAGGATAGCGTGTCTTCATACTGCAAAATGAGTACGATGAATCACCTTTAGTTTTGCGGAAGATGACAGCGGTGAGCTAATGATAAATTACTCCAGACGACTGGCCTGTAAACAAATACACTGTCCACAGGCATCAGAAAGCGACTCTGATAAGACGAAACTCTGGTTGGGTGTGTTTAATGAGAAAACACACAGCTCAGTCACTGAAAATGGTTTCAGATGTCATGATACTCTGCTAAAATGTTATATGTGTGATATGTGTCTCAGAACCTCATAAAATCTTATGCAGACAGTCCCTATTACGCAATTTGTCTACTTTCCTAGCATTTAACATGTAAAGGACAGTACGTCAAATCTTAATATGCAGTAATTATGAATTTATACATGACAATTCTCTTTGGAGCAAGAGTAGGGTGAGAAGTTTCAGGTGTGCAGAGTGGTGGCACATCAGGGGAATCAGGAGATCCTGGCTGTGTGGTGTTGGTCTGGGTTTAGGTCAGGGACTGTGTGCTCTCATCTGATGTCTGTGAGGGACAAATCAGAAAATGTATTTTTCTAAGTGTCCCTCAGGTATTTCCACTTTTTTACGCCATTTTTCTACTGAAATTTGTATAAACAAAAAGATTAGAGATTTTGAGAAATAACTAAAAACAATGCGAAACTCTTAATATATATAGTAATGTATAGGCTATTAAAAAATTAGCTTTTAGCAAGCTACACTACTGTTGATCCCGCCCCCCACCGATCAGCTGTCTAGAAAACTGCCGCTTACCTGAAAGAGCCATCGCCAATTAAATATTCCTCCAAGCATTGTTTTTTAAATTAACTTTGCGGTATTCCGGGGATGTCGTTTGGTATAGGCTCATATGTTTGGAGACCAGCAATATCAATTTTTCATCCATTTTGATCCGTTCTCTTCTTGTTTATATCATTGCACAGCAAGAATATTGTGACAGTTGGTCGGTGTAGTATTTGTCCTGCTCGCCCTCCACTCTGATTGGAGGGCTGGCTAAAAAGTGACAGCAATGAGTGCAGCGTTTTACTCAAAGTTGAACATTCTTCAACTCAAGACGACCAGTAAAAAAAAAAAGCCAAACGCATCGTTACGTTCCTGGCATTTAAAAAATGCAGCGCTCCCATTGAAAACAATTTGAAAAGTACACTAACCACTGGAAAAAATGCTTTGGCAGACACATGGCCTTAGGTCTAAGGAAGATGACAGCGGTGAGCTAAATGTTATATGTGTGATATGTGTCTCAGAACCTCATAAAATCTTATGCAGACAGTCCCTATTACGCAATTTGTCTACTTTCCTAGCATTTAACATGTAAAGGACAGTACGTCAAATCTTAATATGCAGTAATTATGAATTTATACATGACAAATACCCAGATTACCTGATACTTATGCTAAGATTTTGAAGTATACATCAGATGGAAACTTTCCAGACACTTGCATACTTATGGAACATACTTTGAACAGTCAAGAAGTAAGTTCCTCATCAAATGCAATATATTTTGTAACAAAACACAAAATCAATTTCAAATTCAAATTCTAATGACACTTCAAACATCAAATAGTACATTGGAAGCTCACTGAAAGCAAAAAAATAAAATAAAGATCTTTGATATAGCATCATGAATGTAATTCAGAATTACTGGATTAGAACTGGATAAGATCATTTTGAAGGATGGATGGATGGATGGATGGATGGATGGATGGATGGATGGATGGATGGATGGATGGATGGACGGACGGACGGATGAACTGATGGATGGATGGATGGATGGATGGATGAGTGGATGGATGGATGGATGGATGGATGGTGGATGGATGGATGGAAGAACGATAGACAGAATGACAAACAGATCAACAAATCACCATTTGAAAAACCATCAACTCCTGTTCTGCTGCTCATTTGAGTAAATTACACAACAATCTCTTTAAAAGTTCTGAAGTACCTCCACAAGAGGCTGATTCAAGGTGTTGAAAACAAGGGGGACAAATTACAACTCATGGAGGAGCGCTAACAGATTGCAGTCATAGATATTTAGCACAGGTGATTCTGTTAATGGACTATAATGGGCTTTTCATCAAGTTTTTGCCGTTTAGAATCGGGGTGCAGCTGCTCCATCATGTGCGTGCACTCAAAAGTTTTAATACATGACATCATTAGTTTGATCCAAAACCACCATTTGCAAAATATTTTTTTAAGCTCTCCTGATAATTCCTCCAACCATAACTAATAAACTCACGCTATAATATGAAACCAAAGCAGCATGTTTCAAATGCAATTAATAGAGAATCTGTCTGTCTGGCTATCTATATATCTATCTGTCAGTCATCTGTCTATCACCTATCTGTCTGTCTCTATCTGGCAGAAAAGAGGTACCTTCTCCAACCCTACCCAGGAAAATAACTTGACAGAGAGAAGCGTGTGTTTAATTACCATCTTTCTCATGCCAGGAGGATGGTGGAGTGCACATTTGGGATCCTTGCTGCCCAATGGAGACTCTACCACAGAGTACTTGGTGTCTCACCAAAAGTGGCAGATGCAATGCTGAAGGCCACTTGCATCCTTCACAATTTCCTAGGCTATGAGTATGCTGATGTAGAGGAAGGATGTTGTGCCCCCCTGCCATCGGAGCCACAGTTTGACATGCAGCCCATCCAGCGAGTAGGCAGCAACAATGCCTCTAGGGAAGCACTAGAAATTAGGCAAAGATACACCATCTACTTCTCTCCAGCAGGTGAAGTTGCATGGCAGAATTCTGTCATCTAATGCCTCATAATGACTCCCACCACCAATTGTATCAAAAAGGGCTCTTTTAAGAGCCACCCATAATCATAGAAAAGAAGTATATTTCCTTTCACTAATAAGCTACACACTACTACTAAAATAAAATAATGGTCTAAATCAAAAGAGGAGAATAAATTTCTGGGAAAGATGAATGCTTTTAATAATTCATTTAATGACCAATTTTCATGTACAGATTCATAAATCAAACAGTCATATAAAAAATAATTATAAAAAAATAAAGTTATTGCTTGTTACAAATGTATTAATTTGCTGTCTCCTTTCAAAGGGAATTTTTGGTAACATCTTAAGTTTAGGTCTTGAGTAGGATTAAGAATGTAGAATAAAATCATGCACAATAAGGCTTTAATAAGTGCTTAATAATTACTAATAAACAGCCAATATTCTAGTAATTTGCATGCTAATAGTTAAAAGAGCCTAAAATAAAGTGTTACAAATTTTTGTGTGTGTGTCTGTATGTATGCTTCTATGTAGGTTTTTTTTTTTTTTTTTTTACTGATTGTTAAATTCTGCTTCATGTAAAATCTGTTGGAATTTAATTTTAACCTCAGATTGAGTGCGTGGCGGAAGGCGTCTCAAAGCCCCAACTAAACTTAAAAGAAAATGCACTTCTTCATCTGGCTTGTTAGAGTGCTGATAGTCAGTCATCTCTGACTCAGTCCTTCTCTTTGGAGCAAGAGTAGGGTGAGAAGTTTCAGGTGTGCAGAGTGGTGGCACATCAGGGGAATCAGGAGATCCTGGCTGTGTGGTGTTGGTCTGGGTTTGGGTCAGGGACTGTGTGCTCTCATCTGATGTCTGTGAGGGACAAATCAGAAAATGTATTTTTCTAAGTGTCCCTCAGGTATTTCCACTTTTTTACGCCATTTTTCTACTGAAATTTGTATAAACAAAAAGATTAGAGATTTTGAGAAATAACTAAAAACAATGCGAAAACTCTTAATATATATAGTAATGTATAGGCTATTAAAAAATTAGCTTTTAGCAAGCTACACTACTGTTGATCCCGCCCCCAACCGATCTGTCTAGAAAACTGCCGCAAAAGAAAGAGCCATCGCCAATGAAATATTCCTCCAAGCATTGTTTTTTTTAAATTAACTTTGCGGTATTCCGGGGATGTCATCTGGTATAGGCACATATGTTCGGAGACCAGCAATATCAATTTTTCATCCATTTTGATCCGTTCTCTTCTTGTTTATATCATTGCACAGCAAGAATATTGTGACAGTTGGTCGGTGTAGTATTTGTCCTGCTCGCCCTCCACTCTGATTGGAGGGCTGGCTAAAAAGTGACAGCAATGAGTGCAGCGTTTTACTCAAAGTTGAACATTCTTCAACTCAAGACGACCAGTAAAAAAACGCCAAATGAATCGTTACATTCCTGGCATTTAAAAAAATGCAGCGCTCCCATTGAAAACAATTGGAAAAGTACACTAACCACTGGAAAAAATGCTTTGGCAGACACATGGCCTTAGTTCTGCAGAAGATGACATTGGTGAGCTAATGATAAATTACTCCAGACGACTGGCCTGTAAACAAATACACTGTCCACAGGCATCAGAAAGCGACTCTGATAAGACGAAACTCTGGTTGGGTGTGTTTAATGAGAAAACACACAGCTCAGTCACTGAAAATGGTTTAAGCTGTCATGATACTCTGCTAAAATGTTATACTTTGATACGTGGCTCAGAACCTCATAAAATCTTATGCAGACAGTCCCTATTACGCAATATGTCTACTTTCCTAGCATTTAACATGTAAAGAGCAGTAAGTCAAATCTTAATATGCAGTAATTATGAATTTATGCATGACAAATACCCAGATTACCTGATACTTATGCTAAGATTTTGAAGAATACATCAGATGGAAACTTTCCAGACACTTGCATACTTTGTCAGAAGTCAAGAAGTAAGTTCCTCATCAAATGCAATATATTTTGTAACAATACACAAATTCAGCTAATGACACTTCAAACATCAAATAGTACATTGGAAGCTCACTGAAAGCAAAAAAAAAAACATTATATTTGATATAGCATCATGAATGTAATTCAGAATGACATTTTACAATTACTGGATTAGAACTGGATAAGGATGGATGGATGGGTTAATGGATGGATGGGTTAATGGATGGATGGATGGATAGATGGATGGTGGATGGATGGACTGATGGGTGGATGGATGGGTGGATGGATGGATGGGTGGATGGATGGGTGGATGGATGGATGGGTGGATGGATGGGTGGATGGATGGGTGGATGGATGGATGGGTGGGTGGATGGGTGGGTGGGTGGATGGATGAATGGATGGATGGTGGATGGGTGGATGGATGGATGGATGGATGGATGGATGGGTGGATGGATGAGTGAGTGGATGGACTGATGGATGGATGGGTGGATGGATGGGTGGATGGACAGATGGATGGGTGAGTGGATGGATGAATGGATGGATGGATGGATGGATGGATGGGTGGATGGATGGATGGATGGATGAGTGAGTGGATGGGTGGATGGATGGATGGTGGATGGATGGATGGATGAATGGATGGGTGGGTGGATGGATGGATGGTGGATGGATGGATGGGTAGATGAAAGAACGATAGAATGACAGACAGATCAATGAATCACCATTTGAAAAACCATCAACTCCTGTTCTGCTGCTCATTTGAGTAAATTACACAACAATCTCTTAAAAGTTCTGAAGTACCTCCACAAGAGGCTGATTCAAGGTGTTGAAAACAAGGGGGACAAATTACAACTCATGGAGGAGCGCTAACAGATTGCAGTCATAGATATTTAGCACAGGTGATTCTGCTAATGGACTATAATGGGCTTTTCATCAAGTTTTTGCCATTTAGAATCGGGGTGCAGCTGCTCCATCATGTGCGTGCACTCAAAAGTTTTAGTACATGACATCATTAGTTTGATCCAAAACCACCATTTGCAAAATATTTTTTTAAGCTCTCCTGATAATTCCTCCAACCATAACTAATAAACTCACGCTATAATATGAAACCAAAGCAGCATGTTTCAAATGCAATTAGAGAAAAACAAAACAAAATCTGTCCGTTTGTCTGTCCATCTATCTATCTAGTTCTCTCAAGTTATCTAAATCAACTACCTATCCATCCATAGTTTTACAACATAACTTCCTTTAAAGATCATAATAGTTTGGCCAGTTATTTTTGTTTTCTGCTAAGACTAATGTCAATTAAAAACCTCCCCCATCTTTTCTCTTAACAAACCTGTTAACAACATCCATTGCCTGTGTATGTGCTTCTCAAATTAAAGGCAACTGCACCCTGAAGACATTTCCTGCCCCTTCCCTCTTAATGTCAGTTTGCTTGTTCTCATTAACAAGCTCCAATCACTACTTAATTATGAATTAAACAAGCCAAGAATGGAGTGTTTGCTGAACGTGGCTTAAAGGTTAGAGATAAGCTGAAGAGCTTGTTAACTAAGGAGCGGGGAGGTAATGTCAGCGTTTACTAGTACATAACTCATCACGCCGGGATGTAGTTCTGACTAATTTGTCTGATTGGACGAGCCACATCAATTGAATTCTATATTAATGTGCCATGTTGCCATGGTGGCCCATGCAAACAGCCTACGTTTAGGCTAATGAACTATATTACACACAGAGGAATTGTTCATTATGATTAATACATTTCATTACTTACAGAACATCCGCATCTTTGCATAATGTTGTGGCTAAAACCCAATGACATGTGGTCACACTAGGCTGTAAACATGTAAATTATTACAGACCTTAAATGAATATCAACAACAGGAGATGTCATGCTTGTTGTTTTAAATGATATAATTAAAAATGTAATGTAATGTGCACATTCTGTTATGTTCTGTTTTGGTTGGGTTTAATTGTGTAAGTTCTGTTTTCCCTGTTCCATGTGTGACCCAGTTTCCTAGTGTGTGCACTTAATTCATGATTCAGTTCACCTGTTTTCCGATTAATTAACTCACTACTTCCTTCATTTAGGCCCTGTCCACACTAAAGAATTTAAAACCACAGCTTTTTCAATGTGGTTTGGCTGTTCATCCTCATGCAAACATGGAATCAAGTCACTGAAACCAAACCTTTTTGAAAACTATCTTTAAGAAATAAGTTTATTTTTGTCTGCTATTTTTTTAATGTTTCAAGCACAATCTTCTAAATTTGTGATGCTTGTGCATAAAATAAAATTCACAATTAGTCTTAAAGGGTTAGTTCACCCAAAAATGAAAATTCTGTCATTTATTACTCACCCTCATGCCGTTCCACACCCGTAAGACCTTCGTTAATCTTCGGAACACAAATTAAGATATTTTAGTTGAAATCCGATGGCTCAGTGAGGCCTCCATAGGGAGCAATGACATTTCCTCTCTCAAGATCCATAAAGGTACTAAAAACATATTCCAATCAGTTCATGTGAGTACAGTGGTTCAATATTATTATTATAAAGTGACGAGAGTATTTCTGGTGCGCCAAAAAAAAAAAGAAAAAAAAAAGACATATAGTGATGGCCGATTTCAAAATACTGCTTCAGGAAGCTTCGGACCATAATGAATCAGTGTGTTCGAATCAGCAGTTTGGAGCGCCAAAGTCACGTGATTTCAGCAGTTTGCCACTTTGACACACGACCCGAATCATGATTCGACACAGAAGAATCATAACACTCCGAAGCTTC
Organism: Chanodichthys erythropterus; assembly: GCF_024489055.1. Lineage (NCBI taxonomy): Eukaryota > Metazoa > Chordata > Actinopteri > Cypriniformes > Xenocyprididae > Chanodichthys > Chanodichthys erythropterus. Next base: position 8,254,220 of record NC_090229.1, read on the forward strand.
CTGAAGCAGTGTTTTGAAATCGGCCATCACTATGTAAGTCGCACCAAAAATATTCTCGTGGCTTTATAATATTAACATTGAACCACTGTACTCACATGAACTGATTTAAATATATTTTTAGTACATTAATGGATCTTGAGAGAGGAAATGTCATTGCTCCCTATGAAGGCCTCACTGAGCCATCGGATTTCAACAAAAAATATCTTAATTTGCGTTCCGAAGATTAATGAAGGTCTCATGAGGGTGAGTAATCAATGACACAATTTTCATTTTTGGGTGAACTAACCCTTTAAAAGTCTTCTCACCTCACACGATTTTGTACATACAGTATCTTACATAAATGTATTTTTTAAAAGATATTTTTATATTTATTGCACATAAAATTATTGCACAAAAAATTATGTTTTGCCGTGCTGTATTGAGCTATAAATTTGTAGCTTAGAGGTCCCCAAACTTATAAAATATAGTATGAGCGCACCTTTAAAATGAGGTAAACACTGTGCCGCGAGGTCTCTCGTGTCATATTGCTTTAGCGAACAGGAGGCTGTATCCATGCACTACAAAAACCACATATTGTCAAATAAAGTCACTTTGTGTTTCATTTAGAGTGATTGCCCCATTCGGCTTTCAAGTAAGGTTCAGTGCCTTTGTGTGTGACATCATAATGCCACCGCCCGTGTTTTTATGCATCTACGCGGCAACAGTAACTGTATCCAGCCACCCGAGCAGCTGCTTGTTTCCCCAGTAGGGCTTTTCCCTCGCACTGATTAGCACCCCATTAGGAGAGGCCTGGCAGCTTACTGCCTGTTGACAGTCTCTCCATTAACCTTATTGTGCATATCCCGCTTATCACACAGCTAAGCACTTTTCTCCGTTGAAACATAAAAAGCCGGAGCGGGCGAGGGAGAAATTCACGCCACACATTCAGAAAAATCATGTACACACATACACACACACACACACAAAATGAACAAGGAATCCAATCTTTCACTGCAGGTCGGCGAGAGGAAAAAAACGAATTGTTGCTTACATATATAATTTCCTGAGCAGTCAGTTGCTCAGTCACTCACTCCGTTTTTCCATTCCTTCTACCCTGTTAATCCCATTTTCAGTCTTCATAAGCCATAATCCATGAAATATGCTCCCTTCCCTCAGTGCCGAGAAAAATAAATTCAGTCTCCGGATCACTTGGGAGCTGTTCCAATTAAACGTTACATGATATTTTTTGACCTTATTCTTCAGCTAAGGCTGATTTCTTTAATGGCCTGTATAATCTGAGGAGTAGCGTGCGTGTGTTAAAGTTTCTAAAGCTCTGATTGGTTGATTGGAGCCGGATAATATTCTGAAAGTGCTTTATGAAGCCTGACTTGATAAGACACATATAACTACAAATTTTAGTCCATATGGAAGTGTCAGTTCACTGCAGAGGCTGAACTAATCATCTCCTCTACAGCATTGATGAAATACACATTCAAAAATGTGATTTGGTGCAGTGGTCTAGCGTTTGGGTGCTGAGCTGTAGCAATCAAACAATACCATGGTACATAAATACGGAAATCAAACAATAACATTGGTTTCTGTCAAGGACAAATAAGGATGTCCAAAATGAGGATAAAGAAAAAAATCTTAAAGTTTAAAGGCCTCCTTGATTATGATTTCACTTTTTTAACTTTAGTTAGTGTGTAATGTTGCTGTTTGAGCATAAACAACATCTGCAAAGTTACGACGCTCAAAGTTCAATGCAAAGGGAGATATTTTCTTTTACAGGACTACAACAAAAGGCTGGTAGGGACTACAACAAGATTTTTCCCGGGCTGGTGACATCACAAACCCCCAAATTTACATAAACCCTGCCCCCAAAAACATGCAACAAAGGGAGTGAGGCCATGTTTTGCTGCTTTAGAGAAGAGGAAGAGTTGTTGTAGTAGAGTGTTGTTGTCATGCACATTTTAGGCCGGACTGCTTCACAAACGAGGGTCAATTCAACACTGGATTTGCACAAAAGATTGAATCAACTCCACATCAACTACATACATTTATCCACTAACCATTCAGAAACGTCCAGTTTCATTCTAAAAGTTGTAACTTCTTCCTGAGTCTCTCCATCAGTGTCGACTCCGGTTTGAACAATGTAACGGCTGAACACCGTTACTGACAATCCTCATTTTGGATGCGTGAGATTCTCCAGCTTTGTTGTTGTTGAGCAACCGAAGAGCGAGCTGTTAAAGCTCCGCCCTCTTTTGGAAAGGGGGCTGGAAGCAGCAGCTCATTTGCATTTAAAGGGACACACACAAAAACAGCATGTTTTTGCTCACACTCAAATAGGAGCAAATTTGATCTGTGGGGTATTTAAAGCTGAAACTTCACAGACTCATTCTGGGGACAACAGAGACTTATATTACATCTTGTATAAGGGGCATAATACACTTTCTACACTTCACGTTTGTAGAAATGTACAGTATATGTACCATTTAAAAAAAAAAATCTAACAAATATTTTAACACAAAACTGTTCAATATGTACATAATAAACAGTATAATTAATCAATATATAAATATCATCAAAAAATTCTTAAAATGCCCCCAAAATATGAAAATGAACATTGAAACAGATATTGAATTGATGTTCATTGTAAAAGAGGCATTTTGAATTGAAAGGGGATTTAACAAAAGTAAATTAATTTGCATTTTATTACATAGATATACTGTATATATAATATTGTTAGACACAAATAGCAGACCATTAGGCGATCGGGGGAAACACATCTTTGTACAATTAAAGTGTAATAAATAAATAAATAATTGTTATTTATTGTTAATAATTAATTGTTTTATTCACACACAATTAATTTACACACACTAACTATATATATTGAAACTAAATATATCACAAAATATTATGGGATTGTGAATTCCTCAATCTTTTGACAGCTTTCGTTTTATTTCATCTGTCGCCTGAGGCTGTTTACTTGTTGCCCAAGATATCGATTTAGTATTGATATCGAGATACCA
>NC_090229.1:8262230-8269730 GCF_024489055.1 Chanodichthys erythropterus
AATACAGTCAGACTGCTGAAATCAGACTTATTCTCGACTACAGCACAACAACAATGTTTACACATCTCTGTTTATATTTGTCACACTATAATCTCTGCACTGATTTAGTCTTTTGTTGTGCACCATGTAGTAATTATCTGTCCTCTGACCTGTTCTACAATTCAACAACATTTAAAGCTGCTAAAATTTGCACTCTGATATGGAAATCACTCCTACCCACTCATCTGTTTTTTATTAACCACTTTTTCCCTATTTATTTTCATCTATTTACACATACACAACTGCTTTGTAACCAATGTGCAAATGATTCAGTGACTTTCAAAAGGATCTAGTTTTTCTGACGACACTTTGAGGCGAAATCGTTGAGGAGCATTTTATGCAACATAAGTCTTTTGGGTAATTTTCTATATTTAGTGCACAAAAATCCCATCATCATCAGAACAGAATTTTTTAATATAATTTGGGATGAGCTCAGAGTGAAAGACTCCTAATCAATATGACTTCGAAAGGACCCTCAAACAGATGTAGCAATACTCCTCTTGGAAAACACTGCAGTGGAGAGAGACAGAGAGAAGCCGGCTGCTGTTCAGTGGATTAGGCCCAGGGCGTTGGAGTGCTGCTGGGAGCTGGAGAGACCCCGTCACACTCGCCCTGTTTACTGTGTGAAGAGTGTTTTTATGTCAGGGTTTTTGAAGCACCTCTCAAAGCCTGGGCCAAGGCACCGGGGCAGAGCTTACACTGGAAGAAGATGCACTTCACTGAGCCACTCTCTCTCTCTCTCTCTCACACACACACACACGTACGTACGTCAGCTTAAGGGCCTGGAACACTGACTCACACACTGATCAGAGCAAAAGAACGCCTGTGCATTGTGAATGTAAAAATAAGCCAGTGTGATAATCATTGAAAGAGCACACATATGCTTTCAGCCCACGCCAACATGGATTTCGCCCCACCGGCTAACTAAATGACAGTGAGCTTGTTTCTTGTTTGCATCCGGTCCAAACTAGCCCTGAATATCCTGAAATGACAATGGGAATTCAATGTGTTATTCAAAAGTTGCTCTGTTCTAAAACCTAGTGAGCTGCTTACTATAATCATGCTTTCTTCTAAGACACCTTGTGGCCAAAATCTAAGATAGCATCACATATAGACTTTGCAGAGAGGGCAATCCCAGAATGCATTGCAACAAAAAAAATCCATCTAGTTCAAAACTAGTTCAATTTAATTCTAAACAGAATATTTTACCAAATCATTTTGTATAATGTGCTACTGCATACTTAAACAATGCACTGTGTATTCCACTAGAGTTGTCAAAAGAATCGGAACCAAGTTGGTACTGACATTTTAAAAATGTGACAATACCAGCATTTCTGCAGTACTGGTAGTATTGAGTACTGCTACCAAGTGATAGCGGCTGCTTTCAAATTCTCCCATGTGTGTCTGTGTTTAAGTTAGTCAGAATGTGCTCAACACTGCTCAAAACGCTTGAGTTTTCATTCACTGTGTGCTTTAGAGTTCTGCACACTCGCAAATCCTTTCATTATCACTAACAAAGTGTAAACCCTACATCTAACATAAGGAACGCTTATGGCAATTGAGTTATGGCAGTTATGGCAGTTGAGTGAATGAAGTGTCCAACATTTCACACTTTGTTTTTTTGGTTGATTAAGTGCATCATTCAGGTATATAAAGTGCACTTCTTTTTGTTTTTGAGTTTTCAGTGCAGTTTTCAGACAGGCAGAAAGACAGACAGATAAATTGAAAGAACGATAAATTGAACGAATGGATGAATGAATGATAGATTGAACGAATGGATGAACAAACGATAGACTGAATGAATTAAATAATAGATTGAGCAAAAGAACATTATATTGAACTAACAAACAAATGAACGATAGATTGAATGAAAGAGTGATAAATTGAATGAACGGATGAACAAACAATAGATTGAACGAACGATAGATTGAACGAATGGATGAACAAACGATAGACTGAACGAATGAACGAAAAATAGATTGAGCAAAAGAACATTATATTGAACTAACAAACAAATGAACGATAGATTGAATTAAAGAGTGATAAATTGAATGAACGGATGAACAAATGATAGATTGAACGAATGGATGAACAAACGATAGACTGAACGAATGAACAAATAATAGATTGAGCAAAAGAACATTATATTGAACTAACAAACAAATGAACGATAGATTGAATGAAAGAGCGATAAATTGAACGAACGGATGAATGAACGATAGATTGAACGAATGGATGAACAAACGATAGACTGAATGAATGAACGAATAATAGATTGAGCAAAAGAACATTAGATTGAACTAACAAACAAATGAACGATAGATTGAATGAAAGAGCGATAAATTGAACAAACGGATGAACAAACAATAGATTGAACGAACGATAGATTGAATGAATGGATGAACAAGCGATAGACTGAATGAATGAACGAATAATAGATTGAGCAAAAGAACGTTAGATTGAACTAACAAACAAATGAACAATAGATTGAATGAAAGAGCGATAAATTGAATGAATGAACGATAGATTGAATGAACAAACCAACAAAACAATGAACAATAGATAGACAGACAAATATGACAGACACACAGACAGATGGATAGAAATAATCAAATGTTTGAATGCAATGCTTTAAATAAAAGTATCTAATATATAATTGATTAACTGATCGATTGATTAAAACAAAAACATAAAAAGAAAAAACAAAACCAAATACATTAATCAAATAGGCAGCTCACTATTGTGCATGTGTGTGTTTGTGCACTCAATGGAGAAAACGTTTCAGATGAGCAGCGATCGAGCATGTGAACACGAGAGTGACAAGTGCTGCCATCTCTCTTCACGGACACACCGCTGACGGGACGCTCTCTGAACTGCTGTCAAGGCGTTCCAAGCAGGCGGTGGATCTGTTGGCCTGCTATACCACCACTCTGCCCTCCAGTATCAACACTGGATGACTCACCACTTTTCGCTGACTAACTCTTTTCTTGAACGAAAGCGAAGGGGGGGGTGATAAGGAGATTGTCAGGCATAGTGCTAGAGGGGAAGACTGACAAACCGAGAGAGAGAGAGACAGAGAAAGATGGGCATATCTCAGCGCTGCTGGCTGCCTCAGATAAGCACTGATAAAGCATCTCTTTGATGTTCAGTTAAGTGTAAAATTAAAATGCGCCAAAAGCCGAGGGGCGCATGGCACCCCCTTCTGCAACTAAAGATGGGAGGATTTTCCTCTTTTCTTGTTGGCTCCTCCCCCTGTGTGCCTGTGCGTCTCTTTCTGAAATCAGGCAGGTGTTAATCGTATGGGTGTCTGTCCTGTCGTGCTTATATAAAGTCCAAATCATATATCAAATCATTTTCAATCTTTCATCTGGATATCATTAAGCCTCATTATCCACACGGCCTGATTACAGATCCAATTAACCTTGTTTCTCTGAGCCATGGCTCCGTTAGAGTGCGCATAGTTAATAATTTCTCTAATTGAAAAACTGTAATGTCAGAATCACAGATATGAAAACACTTAGTTGCCTGGCAGCTTCTGCGGCTGTAATGACGACAAAGTGGCACTGACCAAATGAAATATTAATACGTCTGGAGACGCTTATAGAAGCTTCTAACCTGATTTGTCACATCTGACCAAACGGATTAAGCAATTTATTGGACTCGTATTCCATACTTTCATAGCACCTTATTTTTAAAAAGCATCAAATAGACATTAAGAAAAAAAAAAAAAAATTTTTGATTCAACACAAACTTTTTTACTACACAAACTTTTAGGCTTCAACGGTCTAAAAGTGTATGCTTATTTTCATTTTTGGGTAAACAATACTTTAAAGGGTATTTTATTAATATGGAAATATAAAAAAAATAATTAAATAATTGCCACCAATCAATTGTATGAAATATGATTTTGATTGATTGATTAAGACGAACTATGCATGCCTGGGGCTGTTTTTCCCCCATAACTAATCAATCAAATTAACACATTAAATCGACAGACTTATATATATATATATATATATATATATATATATATATATAATATATATATATATATATATATATATATATATATATAGATATATAATATATATATGGTAGTATGTTTTTAAGGGGGAAGTATTAACAGGATTAAAAAAAACTAAATAACCAACATGGCAAAATTACGTCGGTTAGAGGTTCTGAATTTCAGTTTCGATTACTTTTTGATTAATCGTCCAGCCCTAATAAACGGTAATGGCGGTGCTCTGAATACACCCGTCATCCTAGTTTTCCATATCTACAAAAAAAGAAGAATTAATAATTTTGACGCCATTGATGATCATGTGGTAGTTTCTGCGGTGGCGGAGAAACGTAAGGCATCGAAATCTAATCATTTAAGTGAGGATTAAGATGATGAGGCACTCTGGAGGAGGAAAAATGACGGCTGTTGCTTGTTCTACGACAGCATCAAACTTCTGTCACAGCCCCCAAAACTGAATCATGGACAGATTTTAAAAGCCGTTTGACCAAGAATGATTAATTATCGAATCTGGCATTGCTAGTTTTGATTCTAAACTTCTGATAGAAAAAATAAAAAAAACATAACATGATTGCTATTTGAATGTTACCAGTATAGCGACGCTCCTAGATAGTTGCAGTCAATTCCAATGAACTCGGCAAATGTGTTGTTTTTATTTCAACCATGCAGTGGTACCAGATACTCTTTAATCAGTAATGACAAACATAGACATAATTAATTTATAGCATTAACAAGATGACCCATTGAATTCATTTTGGGAGCGATGACTGAATGTATTTTTAGTCCAGTGCCTGTATATAAGATTAGTATTGACCAAGTTCAGAGGCTGTTATATATGTGGAACAACTTACTTTGTTGTGTATTTTCAACAGTTTCAATATGAAAAGTAACTTGTATATTGATTCAATGGGCCCTATTTTAACGTTCTAAACGCAAAGTGTGAAGCGCACGGCGCAGGTGCTCTCAGGGCGTGTCCAAATCCGCTTTTGCTATTTTAACGCGGAAAAACGGTCCGTGCGCCGGGGCGCATTTTTGAAATGGGTTGTCCCTATTCTCTTAATGAGTAATGGGCGTAACATTCAATAAACCAATCAGAGTGTCATCTCCCATTCCCTTTAAGAGCGAGATACCATGGCGGATTGCTATTTACATGGCGGAATTTGTTGGCAGAAAAGCTGAACGCTTTTCAAGAGAAGAAACCGCGAAGTTAAACGTTTAGTTAGAAGTTACATTTTTATATTTATGTAGCCTACACAATACTATTCTTTTACACTGTAATCCTTTTGTTTTTAATATTTGGCATGTTTGTGTGATGCGCATCCCTGTGTGTAATAAGCAAAGTCAACGCGCACTGTGGACGCGCCCAGAGGTGCAGTTTCTACCAACGCGCTCTAACAAAAAAATATTGCGCCATTGACTTTAGACTTTAGACCAGGTTTGAGTTGGTCTATGGCGCAGTCTATTTTCAGCTCCTTAAAATAGCAATGCACCTGAACACACCTCTTTTTTAGACCAGCACGCCCATGGGCGCACTAACTGGCGCAAATGCATTTACTAATTTAAGGACGTGGCGCTGAACGGGAAAACGCGAACGGCGCCGGACGCAAACTAGCAAACACACTTGCGCTGCGCCTTGCGTCGCATTGCGCCGGGTGTATTATAGGGCCCAAAAGGATTAAATGCATTTTACTTCCATTTTGGAAAAAAACGTGTCATGGATTTATTGCATTTTGGGGAAAAAATAATCAGTTTTTATAATAAATCTTTGAAAATCAAAATCTGGATTTGAATTTATGTTTTTAGAACTTAAAGATGCTATGAGAAAGCTTGAAACAGAAAATAGTGGTTTTCATCTTGCCACTTTCTTGGTAAAGAAATTTTTACTCAAATTAATCAAAATGGATTTATAGCGTTTTGGAATATTTTATATATATATATATATATATTCATTTTATGAATATTTCATTTTAAATGTGGAGCTAAAATAAAACTGACTTTTTTTCTTTTTTGCAGTGGAGCCAGTGAAAATGTTATATCTGAATAAATTACTACAGTATTTTACAAATATATATACTATGAAGAGTAATACAATCATATTTTTGTGTTTGTAGATTTTTCTTTTTTTGTTTTAGTCAAAGCATTATAGATTTGCAACACTGCCCTTTTTCAGTTATTAGTCAAAACAGGTAAATAATGAATGGCTAATATGTTGCTTCTAGGGCTCATTTGGCCCAAACTCACCTTCACTCATGGCTGTGACGTCACAAGAATGATAACGTCATAACTACAGCATCAATTCCATAAAATGGGTTTACTGAGGAGCGAGCTGTGACCAGTCTACAAGCGGACTAGATGGTCGATTCACACTTGGATTCAAATCTGCATCTCGTCTTATCTACAGCGTTAGTTAGCTGGGCCACTTTGTTCCTGTCGCTGTGGTTTGACTCTGTAATCATGATGCAAAGAAATGCAAGAGAGATAAAAATAAAGCAAATGCACTCAGTGTCTGGTATCCAAGCAGCTGGAGAGGCACGTATGCCGTGTTCCTTTCAGTCCTCGGTCATCGGGTGCAGTAGAAAAGAGAGGCAGCAGTAACTTCTCAACCTCTGAAGGCAGCAGCCTACAGCTCAGTCAAGTGTGCAATAATGCGCTCAGACAAGAAATGAAAAGCAAAAGGAGAGAAAGAAATGGAGAAAAGGAGTGAGGAAAAAAGAGGGGGCGGGAATACAAGATGTAAATCTATTCGCAGATTGGGCCAAATCTGTGCTAAGACTATTATTTTCCCTCACCGCAACAGAATCTTGGCTAGAAAAACGACACCAACCCAGACATTAAACACTTGGGCCCATTTCAAACATCAGTAACCACAAACAAAAGGCACCAACAAAAAAAGTTGGCCAAGTTATTTGGCTCGATACTCATTAGCACCTGAAATTCTGGAAGGAATTACACTTTATACACCCTGAAAACACTCATACATCCATCACACCGCATCGCAAAATGGAGAATTACAAAATCATCAGGATGAAACTCTAATTGACTCAAAGCGGCTTCGCAGAATGGAAATAAAAATGACTGCATTAGATTCTACAACTCTGCAGAAAATAGTCTGCAGATGACACATTTTCCTAAATGGATACTAGGGTGATCTGGGTGGTTACTTATACTGGACGCAAAAAGAGTCAAAGTACCTTCTGCATCATTTTGAGAATGACATCTGCAAATGTGAATCCTGGGTGAATTATGTGTATGTTATAAGATGTATTAAGAATTTTTAATTTTTAGTGTTACAGTACATTAGCTATGGCATCCAAGTTGAGAATTTCATTTTCAAAAATTGGAATATTGCAAAACTATTTTATCATTTTATTCATTTGTAAAACACATTCACCAATAAATAAACACAAACTAATTAAAAATTGGAAAGTAAATAAGTTTTCATA
>NC_090229.1:8272230-8329730 GCF_024489055.1 Chanodichthys erythropterus
ATTATTTGATTTGCATTATGTGTTTGAATACTTCACTACAAAATAGAAAATAACTCAAAATGTCCATCCTTAGTTAATGCGTGTCATTTAACAGAGGCTTGTTTGGTTAGCTGGTCTGCTTTGGTTTCTTACCTCTGCGCTGCTCACTCGACCTTCCTGGAAAGAACACTCAGCTACATTATTAGTGCAGATGTGGCGATATTTACACCAGTTGCAGGGGAAAGGGCTGCTAACACATGATGAACACCTACAGAGGAGAAAAACAAGTTCCATGAGAGGTCTGTTCTGAGCACATAAACAAGTAATTTGTGATCTCAGAGTTTCTACTGACTTGAGTGTTAGATCACAATGTAACTGACTACATTGACTGGCTGTGATTAACAGTCTTATTCCTTGTTTTATTTTACAGTACTAAGTATTTTAATTCAGTGTTTTAATGCAATCACAAGCTGGCCTTGTTATAACATGATATTTTATATACATTTATATATTATATGCATTATATAAATAAATTAATAGTTAATATAGTGCTGTCAAATCAATTAATCGAGATTTATTGCATCTAACATAAAAGTTTGTAAATATATGTGTGCATGTATATACTGTATATACATATACACATATATATACATAATATATTCATACACACACACACATTGTGTATATATATATATATATATATATATATATACATATATATACACACATATACATATACATACACACATATACATATACATATACATATACATATATATATATATACATATATATACACACATATACATATACATACACACATATACATATACACATATACATATACACATATACATATACATATACATATATATATACATATATATATATATATATATACATACATAAAACATACACATACAAATACATAAAAACTTTTATGTTAGAGAATTACCAGCCATTCAGAACTTCTACTAAACAAAAATATCAGAAATAAACAAGATTATCAAAGTCACAGCTTACACTGTGTCCTAACCAGACATGCCATGACACGCTATAAAAGGTATCTTTTCCATGTTAATCCGAGTTTTTGTCCTAACTAGCCGCAACAGCGACACACGATGATTCCATTTTAGAAACGTTTTCTATTTTTCTGCAACGTTGTGGCTGGAACAACAACACAAACTATAATCTCAGGTAGTGTTTATGTGCTTTATTTAATGTTAAAAGTGTCTAATGTGAGTTTGAATACCATTTTGTGTGTCTGTTATAGCCGTACTGAAAGCAAAAGTGGACAATTCACCTCAGATCAAAATAAATGAAAGGAAACAAGAAAGTTCAAACTGTCATCTCATTTTGAACAGAAAAGTATATTTTATGAAATAAATTGTTTCAGTAACTCAGTATGTAATAATGTTAAAGTGGTGTAATATGTAATAGAGAGCCCGCCCATGCACTCTTCTGATTGGCTGTGATTATTGATTGACTTTATCACGTCTCAAAGTCGTGTCTTGAGTGACCAGACAAATTGTTTGTCACTGGAATCTTATCGCATTGCATCAGGTTAGGATTAAAAACTCAAAATTTTTAAGATTTAAATATATTTATAAGGGCTGAACGATATTGGAAAAAACTGACATTGCGATATTTTGTTTTTCTGCAATATACTGTATATTGCGATATAAAAACAGTTTCACCAGATGACTTGAATCAGTGGCAAAGCCACATAAGGGCCAGGGTGGCACTGGCCAACCCAGATTGATGGCTGGCCGACCCAATCAAAGCTGCCACAGTGGAATTACCACCCGTATTTATTAGGGGTTCAACGGTTCTCTGTAAAAAAAAAAAAAAAAAAAAAAAATCGCACTATGGTTCATCTCAAATGACGACATATCTATAGGCTAGTATGGTTTGTTGAAAATAGCAACGTGTAAAACAGAGTTCGTATAATGTACGTTTCAGTCGATGAATACGCATTCCGGGTTCCCAAAACGTTACAACAGCGATGATCAAAAAAGTGTGGACAAGACTGTCACTCTTTGTAAACTTGGTTCATCCGAAGCGCTCACGCCCTTATCTCAGACAGTGTGCAAAAACCGAATTATCTTTCTAGACTTGCGTTTGAATGGACAGATTCACACAAACATTATGTCAACATACTGTCTTGGCAAGTATCCGAACAAACATAATCGATTATGTCTTGAGTGAACGTATAACAGTCTGAAAAAAAAAACAATGCATGTGTAACAATACTGGATTGCACATCTTAGAGGGAAAGAAGCCTAATATTCCTGCTGTCTGTGTTTTTAATCTTAATCAAACAAAAAATTACAAAGAAATCACTCACTGCTCTTGACTGAATAGCTTTTGTAACTAAATAACGGTTAATCTTTATTTAATGTATACCGTTAAGATAATATGCAGTGTTATTTTATATTTGATTATTTTATTCATTTTCTGTACCTGAAAACTGTAAGATTTTTTTTTTTAATCTTTGCTCTATTGTATTGATTTGTGCTGTAGCTTGTAGTTTGGTGACTTGTTCTTATTTTCTTTATTTTTATTTGTCAGTAGTCCTTTTTTCCCTGAACATAGCACATACCGAAACCGTGACCCCACACCATCCACAAATACAAGAAGTGGGAACTAGAACTTTTTCATCTTCAGCAGTGACCTAAACTCTTTGTCCTCAACTGAACTTCTGGCTCAAGTCATTAATTCTCTCAATTCTCCGAATACTTTGTCTATAAATCACATCATTGTCCTTGGGAACATCTTGAACGAGCCCCGGGTCAGACTTAAACTCTCATAGAGACTCTCTCGTCGTGAATGAAGACGGCGCCATGGAAATCTGAGCGGTCAATATGTCACAAATCCGCTCTTTCACTTCAACACACACAATTAATCCTCTAGGGCCATTGAACACCCGACTCGTTCACGCCGCTTCTCAATTAGTCATTAACCCGACCCTGAAAAAGCCTTTCAGACAGAAGCCCTAATGACATTCCCAATTAAACAGTCACATCCTGCCGAGAAACACAAGCAGGCGACACCTGTGGACTAGAGCGCGGCGTACAGAACGAAAGGCCAATCGCGCCACGAGAGACTGGGCGCACATTGTGAGAGCGTTTGCGGACACTTCCGGCAGGGCGATTTTTTTCCACCTCACGCTGTCTCTCATCTGCCACCGTCCTGCACGGAAAGCCAGCGCAATACGCCATACTAATCACATCCTTCCCTCTGGAGGCACGGTTCAAATCGCCTTCAGAGAGCACTCGACAGTCCGAGCACACCACACCTGGAGCTGCATCGCTCAGTATAATCTCGTTTCGCTCCCCTCGCTCTTGCAGGGCCCCCGGGAGGAGAAAAGATCCTCGGCTGCTCACGTTTGAAACATCTGAGAGGGGCAAAAATATACAGGCCGCTTTTCTTGCACAACAATCTCTGGCAGAACAATCGCACGGATATAAAACCATACAAATTATCAAGGGTCATTTAAAACACGCTAATGCAGTTTCTTTGCAGTATGGATGCATTTTAACTCGCTAAATCTAATATTACTGCCGACGGGTGTGCAGTGTGGGTGTTTTTTAGTGCACCGGAAGGTAAAGATGCAAACTAGAGCTGATGGAGGAGGGCGCAGCGCTCCACTGCAGCTGAAATGTGCTGTAAATACTGCAAACGGATTTGCAAGTCTGGCCTGAAATATGCAATATGCTGTGTCAGGGGTTTAAGGCCCATCAATTCACTCAGCTTTAATTTGAGCGTGGGCTGAAAAACACAGCACGGCCAAATGGTGACACTCTGATGAAGTGAGTATTTTACCATCATTGGGAGTCTGGGCTGGACTTTCAGCTCAGGCGAAACGGCATCAAATCATGAGACTGTGCACAATAGTCAAACTGAAATTAAAAATTGACCACGTTTCATTTCTTAATACAAGATTCTGACCTGGACTCATCTGTGCACATTATAAAAACGGTTAAAAAAATTTAAATCTTTTAAACTAAAATGTAATAAAATGTAAACATAATAATAACAAGGTCTCATCTGTAAAATGTCTTTTATTTTCAAATGACATCACTAATCTTTTCCCAACCCTCCCATCCAATCATCTGGTTCCATTTTGGTATGAAATGCCCACTTTATTACAATCCAATCAACTCCTAATGAATAAAATCAAGCTTTTGAAGTGAAATGAATTAATTATAGAAATAATGTATATACACACATAATTTTTTTCTAATTGACTATCCAATTTTGTCAGAAATGCATATTGAAATGTGAACAAAATAAGACAAATTTTATGTTATAAAATTATATATACAAATAAATAAAATATTTATTATTAATATATAATATATATTTATTTTATAATAATATTGCTTTATAAATGTAATATTACTATAATTCTCTTTCAATATTATATATATATATATATATATATATGAGCAATATCACACGAGTAGCCCTGCGATATGGCTGTATATCAGCACGCTGTGATTCTTCCGTAGGCACGAGGCCGCAGGCCGAGTGCCGTAGGTAATCACAGCATGCTGATATACAGCCATATCGCACGGCTACTCGTGTGATATTGCGTTTATACAACAGTTCGACGGCACAAGTGTGTAAATAAATAAGAACAACAACGAAGTGTCTTTAAAACCCTCTTTTTTGCAGCACTACTTCCTTCCGCCACGGATTCAAATCTCAATTTGACAGTTGGACCAAGCCTCCGTTGCTAACTCTAAAATGTCACTTTAGAACTAGTAACGAAGGAACGTTGAGTCGCTTCATTGAAACACATTGAATTTTCTACAGTATTAGAGAGAGAGAGAGAGAGAGAGAGAGAGAGTAGGCTATTACCTGTGTCTGGTATATTGCATTACATTCATTCCTTAAGTCGATGTCCATAATATTACATCCTTTATACAAGTCCGTTTGAATGTCCGCTGAGGTAAGCGATCTTTGTATTTGTCTTTTTTTCAGCTTTGGGCATTTTCCATCCATAACACCACAGCGCTAAAACAACTTCCTTTTGCAAAGTTCCTTTCAATTTAAAAGTCTCTTGTGACTCACTGACTAATTCTCCTGTAAAGTGTTGCCGCCATCTAATGGCGTATTAATCAGAGCCGTTAACGGCTCTGGTATTAATGTAATGTTCACTCAATCCATATTACTTAACGGACATATTTATATAAAATAATATTTATTGAACAACATATAAGCACAACTGTATAGTTCAGTCAAACAAACATAAAGCACTAGTTATTAAAAAAAAAATAGGTCACCATTTACGCTGGTATGTGGGTTTTACAAATATTTAACGAATGAAAAGGATTTTAAAGAGCTTGTGACAAAACCTCCTAACTCCATTGGATATGGATATATATGGATATATATGGATATATATGGATATATATGGATATATATATATATATATATATATATATATATATATCCATATATATATATATATATATATATACACATACATACACAATAACGTGAAGGGTCATTTGTTTTTGACCAAAGGCCTTAATAATAATAAAAAAAAACAAAGATATGACATCCAAAGTATGTAAGGTAGTACAACTAGATCTGTTTTATTGAATCCAAAAGGTTTAATTATATTTCTCTACATATAAATGTACTTTAAAGATTTTGATGTGTCACAAGGTCATTCGGTTTAACCGTCGAAAGGTCAATACAGCCATTTCATTTGTGATTAAAATATCTTAAAATGTAATAAATGTATATATTTTTATTCTGGCATGATTTTATAACATCATATATCAACATAGTGCAAAATGGTATTAAAATTATGTGTAGAAGTCGTTACTTTGTTATGAGAAAGAATGTCCGGAAAAATGAATTTCATTGATGTCATTCGGAGTAACCAAAATAAAGCGACCATTTTGGATCAAGTCATGCAGTCAATATCATGTGACAGGATGTGACATCATTCAGACACCTGTAAAGGACCACATGGTCGTGAAGCAAAGTAATTACTCTTAACTATTTGAAAAATTCATGTTTTCACTTGCTCATACACATGTCCCGAAACATCAGGTCATTCAGTACAACCGCTATAAAACATGGAAAATGTTGTAATATTTAAAAAAAAACTTGTACTAAATATGAAATGTTTGATTGTTCTTTTGCTAGCTAGATTTCAGCCTGTTAGCATTTTTTTGAAAATATTGTCATTTGGTATAACCAAAATGTAATTTGGTAAAACTGATATTTTGGTTAAACCGAATGAATTTTTCAGTGACAAATTTTGTCCATCTTGTAAAAAATGACAAAAGCTGTGTTAATTGATTATAACAACCATAATCTCATTGTTAACACTTAATAAAACATCAAAATTATTTATATCTCCATTCTGTTTTTTTTTTACACTTTTAAAATCCTTATTCGTAAATGACCCATATATAACTATAAAATACATTTGTTTATTAGAGCATTATTATAAAAATATATTTAAAAAAATGTATAAAAGTTTTCATGTATTTTTAATTATACTAAGTATTATTTAGAAAGTATTATTTTTTGTACAAATATACATATGTATATTTTAATATAAAACATTACTGATTGTCTTGTTTTCAGCACATTCTGACTGATGCTTCCAAGACTATCACAAGACATTTTTGCAAAATCAACAAAGCATGTTAGCTAGATAACATTATCTTGGTGACACATCAGCAGAAAACCGCAACAACACTGATTAATACATAACAGAAAACCAAACAAAATTTGCATGGCATAAAAACCCAATAAAAATGTACAAAACCCACAAATGTTCCTTATTGTTGAGCCCTGCGACGTCTCCCTCAAAACCTACCAAACTCATCATAAAAACAGTGAGCGAGGACACAGTCGTCCTTTGATATGCACTTCCTGGTAACTTGAGGCCACGCATATCTAGGTTGAGCAATAAAACACAAAAGAGTTTCACATGTTTAATGAATGCCCACATTCAGATCCAAAACTAACTAGCACTAGAAAGAAACCCTCGCTAACAGCTGCATGGGAAGATGAAACAGAATAAAGTGCTTTGGCTTTATATAAGCCATTTCATAACAAAATATCCTGAAATGCACTACGCTTCCTCCCCTGCCCCCTCTCTCCCATCACAGGTGGTCATTATCCCACAGGGAAAGACGAGGTTAAGAGGGGGCTGGGGAAGGGTCTTTGGGTCTGGGTGGCCAAAGAATTGTGGGAAATAAAGATGGAGGCAGGAGATTGAGGACGAGTGAGTGCTGTCCACCGGCATCACACAATCGGCGGGCTAAACGTTCCCACAGGGCTTTTGTGAAAACAGGAAATCTGGCACCGGCTATAGGCCATGCTGGCAAGGTAGCGGGCCTCGCTCGGACGTGGGTTGCCATGGCAACTGCCGAGCCCGGCTCGATGGATCAGCACGGGCGCTTGTACTTACACACACACACGCACACACGGAGAGCAGATTGCCGAGTGTGGGTTTGTGCATCTAATTTTCTAAAACACTACCTGTATATGTAGCACCGAAGTGCAAATCGTGGTCGTTACGTGGCGGCTCCCTCCAGTTGTCATATTTCATCGTCCTTTTGTTTTTCGCTTTCCTTCCTTTGATAAACCAATTCACATTTCCCTCCTGTTTTGATGCAAATCACAACTGGAACGGCCGAAATGGCTTTGGAAAAACAAAGGAGGTGCTAACAATGCATGATTGTGCTCGCTGACTGGGTTAAGTGATGTAAAGCGTTCGAATGAAAGGAGGAGCGGTGGATGGAAATAAACGAGGGGGTTCCTGTCCTTCGGGACGCAACGGCATGTCTCCACCCTCTGCATTGACTCCACGGTGACTGAAGTGCAAATGAACAAATATATAGAGCGTGGATTGCTCTCAGGCCAAAGTCTGGCCGTGATTACAGTGTTCGGACCCAATTACTTAAACATGAATTAATATATATAAATATATGTGTAAAACATTTAGCTTCATTGTGTTTTTTCTACTCACTGTAGTACTGTATTTTTATAAAATTATAAATGTATTAATTTATTATTTAAAACACATTTCACTTATTAACTTTAATCAATTTATTTATTCATTCATTTTTATGTATTATTTATTTTTTATATTAAATATTTATTAAAGTTTTATTTATGTATTTATTTGTTTTATCAAATGTATTAATTTAAATTAAATGTTATTTCTTTAAATATTTCAATTAATTTATTTGAAATGTTTTTTTCCAATTTATTTTTATTTTTTATATTTTTAATTTTAACTTATTTTGTAAATTTGTATTAATATTTTATTTATTTTTTATTTATTATTTAAATAAAGTTTTATTTATTTAGTTCTTTCAAATTTATTAATTTTCATTGAATTAAATGTAATTTTTTATGAATTTATTACTTTTTTATTTATTATTTAAATAGTTTTATTTTATTATTTAGTTTTTTCTTCAAATGTAATAATTTTAAATTAAATAATTTTATATATATATATATATATATATATATATATATATATATATATATATATATATATATATATATTTATTTATTTATTTATTTTTTTAATATATATATATATTCATTAATTTTTAATTATTTAAATAAAGTTGTATTTATTTATTTAGTTTTATCAAATTTAATTTGTAAAAACAAATTAATTTTTGTTTTTTTAATATTTATGTATTTATTTTAATCAAATGTATTTTTAATGTATTTATATTAATTAATTTTAATCAGATGTATTAATTTATTAATTTTATTTAAATATAATTTATAATTGCTATTATTTTATAGAGTAATAATTCATAATTTAAAATTTTTACTTTAACAAAATATATTTATTTAGTTAGGTAGTTTAATCTTTTTTTGTTTTTTGTTTTTTTTCCAGGACCCCAGTTTGAAACCCTGTGCTCTACAGAGCTGAAGTTCAATTCATTACTGATGAACTTTGTATCATTGCCATTGAGTTGAATAGTGACACTATTGTCTTTTCAAAGCTGTTACATCTGGAATTGTATTTGTTTTATAATCGCAGAACTATACAAAATTAACACTGTGATTTTCCTGTTTATTACATTGAAGCTGCTTTGTATAACAATCTGTATTGTAAAAGGCACCTTATAAATAAAAGTGAGTTGACTTAAACCAGAAGCAGACGACTGAGTGCAAATATGACCTGCATCACAGATTGAACTCATTCCAGCAGCAAACAGCTGGACCGCACCGCAATTACACACCAGCGCAAACACCTCTGGAGCAATTACACTCATTTACTGACCACAGACGGAGCTGCAACTCACTCTTTTTACTGCCTGTGGGAACTTACTGTGTTATTCAAAGAGAAATTATGATTTCAGCAGGATGTTTGCTGGTTTCGGAGAAATTTCCGGAGAAAAAGTTCTTATTCCGTTTTATTTTTAAATGAGGCTCTCAAAACTATGGAAGCTTGTTTCTGTCCAGAATGAAAAACAGCCACTTTTTTCTGACAATTATGACTTTTTCCTCAGAATTGCATGATATAAAGTCAGAATTCTGAGATATAAACTTGCAGTTCTGAGAAAAAAGGAACAATAACTTTTTAGAGCTTTTATTTTTCAGTGTATTTTTCATCATAGTATTGTTACATAATATTAAGATAGATAACCATTTCTTTTAAATGTTTACTGTTTCAGCTTGTTTCCGCCACAGAATATATATATATATAAAAAAAAGAGATAATTTTGCGATATAAACTCACAATTCTGACTTTTTCTTGCAGCTGCGAATTTATATCTCGCAATTTTAAACTTCTCGATATAAACTCACAATTGCGAGTTATAAAGTACAATTCTGAGGGAGGAAAAAGACTTTCTCTCTCAGAATTTTGAGTTTGTATCTCACAATTCTGACTTTATAACTCGCAGTTGCATGTTATAAAGTCAGAATTGAGAGATATTAACTAGCAATTCTGAGAAAAAAGTCAGAATTGTGAGATATACACTCAATTCTGAAAAAAAGTCAGAATTGCGAGTTAATATATTTTAAGTCTGACTTTAACTCACAATTGCGAGTTTATATCATGCAATTCTGAGAAAAAAGTCAGAATTGCAAGATTGTCGCAATTGTGAGAGAAAAAAATCTGAATTGTGAGATAAAATGTAGCAATTACCTTTTTTGTTATTTATTCAGTGGCAGAAACAAGCTTCCTTTTTCCACACCCAGAGCTTTAACCATTAGGCTTCAGTTTCCTCTCTTTAGCATGTTTTCAAGAACTTTCTCTTCACTAAAATTACTGTTCTTCTATTTTTTTTTTTTATGTGAATAATTCCAGCAGCAGTGCTGGCTGTTTTAAGAGCAAGGACGTGAGACTGGATAAAAAGTGCTGAATCAATTGAGGGGGAAAAATGGTAAAAATGCTGACAAAGTGGATAACGGCGGCTGTGAAGGAAACTAGTTCAATGACTGCGAATCCAATCAAACCTGGCTGGCAGTTTCACACGTCACAAAGACATCTTTGACCGGCGCACTTACGATTGCAAGACGCTGCAGTTGTAGAAGATGAAATCGGTGGTGATGAATTTGAGGCCTGTCTCTTTGGACTTCAGAGAGAGCTTCACGACCCGTTTATCGCCTGGAAAAGAATGGAAAGAGACAGTAATGAAGAGAAAGGCGGAGAAAATGCACGAGAAATGAAGTTAGCATGAGAAGGGCCGTTTGAATTTGCACTGATGGTCTAATGCAGGCAGTGTCCCGCTCTGCACATATACTCAGTAATGTTCATGTTTCTAATATATTTGATTGCGAGACCATTTATCCACTTCTTCCATCTGTGAGCGAAATGCACTTATGTTTCAAACTCAGCAACCCTTTTGCGTTCCATAATGACTACATCTCTGCCCATCAAATTATACTTGTGGGCCTCACTTCACTATAATTGACATAATATTTCCATTTGGACATGCAATAATTGTTATTAATGGGACTACCAGGCTTCCGGAGTCTAAAAGTTACCATCAGGAGATTTTGAATTCTTAGAGTACCTTAAAAACGAGAAAAATTAAAAAAGGGGGGGAATTGAAGTAAGTCTCAAAGCTTCAGGAGGCTCAGAAGAGATTCATGTAATTATCAGTCATCAGAAAAAAAAAAGGCAAACACAAAATGGGAAATGCGGAAGGAAAAAAATTAATTAAATCAAATTAAATTTTATTTCTCAAGCGTAAATTGTTCCAAAGTAGTTCTCCAGAGCAGCTTAATAGACTTGGTCAGAGTAGATGTATTTAATTTGACGCAAATGAAAACGAGGCTGTGGGTGACAGATGTAGGAGTCCGTCTGACTGTCGAAAGATGAAAATGTGTTTCAACAAACTTCCAATGGACAAACGACATGTAAAGCATGGCTTGTGAAAAGAGGAATAAATGAAAACCATAAAAACATAAATATATAATATAAAAATAATAAAATATTTTGAAAGAAATCTCTTATGCTCACCAAGGCTGCATTTATTCGATCAAAAACAGTAAAAACTGCAATATTGTGAATTGTTATTACAATTACAAATAACTTTGTTCAATTTTTTATATATTTTAAAATGTAATTTATTCCTGTGATCAAAGCTGAATTTTCAGCATCAGTCTTCAGTGTCACGTGATCCTTTGTAAATCATCCAAATATGATGATTTGCAGCTCAAGGAACATTTGTGACTATTATTAATGTTGAAAACATATTTTTGTGGAAAATGTGATACATGTTTTTTTTTCCAGAATTTTGGAACACCCTCATGTTGTTCCAAACCTTTCTTCTGTTGAACACAAAAGAAGATATTTTAAAAAATGTTGGTAACTAGACAGTTGACGGCACCCATTGACTTCCACAGTATTTTTTTTTTCCTACTAAGGAAGTGAATGGGGCCCATCAACTGTTTGGTTATAAACATTCTTTAAAATATCTTCTTTTGTGTTCAGCAGAAAAAAGAAAGGTTTGGAACAACATGAGGGTGAGTAATTGATGACAAAATGTTCATTTTTGGGTGAACTATCCCTTTAAGACTCTTAGATGATGATCAACCCTGGAAAAGTGGAGAAAGAGATGAATTTCAGTGCTTCTGAAATCTTTTGCTAATGCAAAAAGGCCAGAGAAAAATGAGCAATAATATTACAGTTTTTAAGATCCAATCATGATCCACTCATTTCTATTTTCAGTCCAAAACACTATCACATTACAGATGTCAAATGCATTTCTAATGGCATTTCATGTCTCTTACCGTATCCCTGGGTGACATATGGGACGTCCCGCAGGGATGGGGACATGCAGAGGATTTGTCCTTTGGCCAGAACTTCTCCAGGACTTTCTGTTAGCTCCTCAAACACGCATGTCACCCCCGCTGAGAGGTTTGGGACGTTAGCTACCTTCACACTCAGCTGAAACACAAACACACACAATCTCCTGTCACACATGCTAGGAGATCACATGACCATCCTGATTAAACTGTGTGAGGACAGCGTTTTGTCACGGTTCTGTTAGCATTAAACGACAAAATCATCTAAAAATAAAAATCCTGTCATCATTTACTCACATTCATGTCGTTTTAAAGCTGTATTACTTTCTTTTATAATAAGAAAAACATAAGATGAAGACTGAATAATATGCTGATAAATAAATCAATAAATCTCTGAGCTGCTTTTCCCCCAATTTAATTAAAAAACAAAATCACCATAAAACATGGAAAAAGCCATACAATAGATGTGTATATTGTGAAAAATTATTGAACAATGGTAAATATAAATATATAAATATAATATAGAACATTAAATCTAAATGCATCCACCCATCCATCCATCTTATATTGATTTAAATTAAATATTTTTATATTTACTATATATTTTTACTCATTAATTCAGGTCTGTTCAAAATACATAAATGTCAATGTTATTCTTATACAGTACATTTTTTATCAGAGCACTCATTATACTGTAAAAGCAATACTCGTAAAAGACACCGTTGTGAGTGTCCATGATAAAAATGCATTATGAAGACAGTTACGCCGCTATACCGGAGTGATTTTATGCTTCTGGAGTAGCATATAAAATTCAATCACCTGTGTCGAAGCGGAGGTCACGGACATGTTATCAGGAGTGACAGTGATGTCAACACACTGTTTCAGCTCCGTACTGAAGTGAAGCGGCTCGGCCCACTTCTCACAGGCTTCCTTTCTGGAGCACCTGGAAACAAACAAACAAACAAACGGATGAGTAAACCGAAACATCCCGGCCCGCACAATAGCCTGCAGTTGGCGGCGCTCGCTTGATAAGAGGCGTTTGCAGAGAGCAGCGGCCCGTCTCGTTCAAGCTTCAGTGAGCATGATTTTCCTTTTCCCTGTCCACTCAAACCAATGCATGTCAAATATCCACAGATACCCACAGTCCCCAAAAATGGATCAACAATACAAAATGCTATTGATGCTGCCAATAACACTAAAGCTGGGCAGAATGAACTCATATTCCACACAATAGCACAAATGTGTAGATTTGTATCTGTGTGGCTGTGAGTGACCGGGGCATCTGATCATTCTTTACACATGATAGTGACAAAAACATGGAGTAATGAGGTAAACAATGTGGTAAAAGTTTGCAGTATTGTTGCAACATTATAGAATAAATACAGCTGCATAAATACATAGAATTTAATCAGCTTTGCTCATCCAATCAAAATTGAGAGCCAGAACCACACTTTTTATACTGTTTTGAGCACCTATTTTTAACTCAGGTGTTATATAATGTGAAACTCACCATTAATTAGTTTTAAATAATCTGATCTTTTAGTTTCCAAATAAAGAGAAAATAATTTAAAACCCCCATAGCAAATTGCTAAATATTTAATTACCCAGATCCAGAAATATTTAAGCCATTTTAATTGGATTCACAATAAAAAATAACCATGTATACTGATATACTCAGTTTCTACAATATAAAATTACAGTAACATCGAGCTTTAATAAGATATCAAATTAACAATAATTGGTAACACTTTACAGTAAGATTACCATTAATTAATGCATTAACTAAAATTAACTTAACTTACAATAAGCAAATCATTTGTTACAGTACTTATTAAACTTTGTAAAACGCTAATAAACGTACAACTGTTCATTGTTAGTTCATATTAGCTCAGGTCCATTAAATAATTTGAACCGGTACAACTTTTGATTATATATATATATATATATATATATATATATATATATATATATATATATATATATATATATATATATATATATATATATATATATATATATATATATATATATATATATATATATATATATATATATATATATATATATTATATATATATATAGTATATATATATAGGAACTAATGTGATTAGGAAAAAAATAAAGGAACTAGGAAATAAATGTTTTTCTCCAAAACACACAATTATTGGCAGAATAATAGAATTTTTATGAGTAAAATATCTCTGAAGTTTATTCCCATTCATATTTACATTTTTTTTAGCACATGAACACGAAATTGTCCAGCCATGACTTCCTGTTCCACAGGAGTATAAATATGAGCAAACACAAAGGCCAAATTCCTGCAATCATTCATCACAATGAGTAAAACCAAAGAATATAGTTCTGATGTGCAGCAAAAGATTGTTGAGCTTCACAAAATAGAAAGTGGCTGTAAGAAAATAGCTAAAGCATTGAAAATCCCCATTTCCACTATCAGGGCAAAAATTAAGAAGTTACAATCCACTAAACATGTTAAAAATATGTGTCTAAAAAATGTGTCTAAATTGTCCTAATGCGCAGTGAGGAGGAAAGTTTGAGTGGACAAAGACTGTCCAAGGATCACAGCTGTAGAATTGCAGAAATTAATTGAGTCTCGAGTCTCAGAAAGCCTAAAAAATGATCAAACAGCACCTACATCCCCACAAGATGTTCGGGAGGGTTTCAAGAAAAATCCTCTGCTCTCATCCAGAAACAAACTCCAGCATATTCAGACTGTATCTTCAAACGGGACCGGCTTCTACGGTCAGATGAAACTAAAAGAGAGGTTTTTGGCAGCAAACCCACCAGATGGTTTTGGTGCACACATGGATAAAAAGTACCCCATGCCCATGGTTAAATATACTGCTGGATCTTTAATGTTGTGGGCCTATTTTTCTGCTGGAGGTCCTGGACATCTTGTTCAGATACATGGTATCATGGATTCTATCAAATACCAACAGATTAAAAAATCAAAACCTGACCACTTCTGCTAGAAATCCAATAATGGGCCGTGATTGGATCTTCCATCAGGATAATGATCCAAAACAAACATCAAAACCAGCACAAAAATGTGTCACTGAACACCAAATGAAGCTTCTGCCATGGCCATCCCAGTCCCCTGACCTGAACCCTAAAGAAAATGAGTGGAGTGAACTGAAGAGAAGAAGCACCAAAATGGAGCTGGAATCTGAAGGATCTGGAGAGATTCTGCATGGAGGAATGGTCTCTGATCTCTCCTCAGGTGTTCTCCAAACTCATCAGGCATTATAGAAGAAGACTCAGAGCTGTTATCTTGGCAAAAGGAGGTTGCAAAAAGTATTGAATAAAAGGGTGCCAATAATTGCGGCCAATGTGTTTTGGAGAAAAAAAACATTATTTCATAATGTGATTTTCCCCCACTTTCAATTCTTTTCCTTCAATGAAGTTTATAATACATTAACAATTGAAAATGTATATAAAAAAAAAATATATATATATATAAATTAACATTAAACTACAATAATAAATGCTGTACAAAATGATGTTCATTGGAAGTTCATTATACCTAATAATGCATTAGATGATGTTAATTATTTGAAACTTAATGTAGTGTTACCGAAACTACTCTTACAGTGATAAGATTTTGCTAATTTTTTTCAAAACCAGAAAAGTGTAAGGGACACATTAAGGGTATTGATTATCTCCTAAAAGCAAAAGAGACAAGCACAGTAATTTGTAAGTGTATCAGAGTCGCGCGTCCCCGCAGTTCCAACGCCAGCTACGCCTCTGGTGCAGACACTCTTCCTCTGCGCTTTCATTTGTTTTTGCCGGCGAGCGTCCGTGGGAGTGAGCTGGCCTGGTTTCCTCAGAAGTACATCTGCAGGGAAGCTGCCAGATATTAAAACATTCATAAAACTGGCATATTCGTTAGACGTGTTAAGTGGAGTTAAAAGTCGACCGTGCATGTGTTAAACCGTGCACGAGAAGAGTTACGCTAATGTACACAAAACCTCGTCATAACCCGACCCGGATCATCTATTATAACAATGTTTGCGCCACCATTCGTGACACGCCGCATTCAAATATGCGATCCTCACCGAAAAATCAAGTCATATTTTAGTGACTTCAGCCCTAAATGCGGCTATTGTTGATTACTGTTATATGTCAGCAGCGAGATGTACAGTATAAGCTGATGATGCATAACGAGGCTCAGTAAATTAAATGCGCTTTAATTTTGAGGCCGCTCCAGAGAGACTCTAATGAAAAACGCACACAGAGGAGAGATAGAGAAAAGCCTGTAAAAGCGCAGCCGTCCGGATTGCATCAAACACCTCAAAACTAGACACATGGAGGGGGGGGAAGCTAAATATTTGCCAAAAGCCCAGGTATCTAATTCATCACGATGTCTAAGATGGCATTATTTTCCATCAGCGACAGCAAAACTCCGCATTTTTACCTCCAGCGTGCCTGTCTGTCTGGCAAATGAAGCAAGCGCAGTTGATACTGACAATGCCATTATTCACCAGCAATGCACACAGCAGTAATGATTTGTTTTCCCTTAATTATGCCCATATGTCTAAGGAAAGAAAAAAGAAATGGGAGCAGTCTTAATTAAAGAGATAGAAAAGGATATCTCTCGGTACATGCACCTTCAAGGCCTCCCTGCCCATTTTCGCTTTTACTTTTTTTCCCCTCCCTTTCCTACGTTTGTGAAATGAGTTTTTGTCCAATTAAGCTGCACTTGTCTTCCTGGTGAACTGGAACTAATGTGATTTATGATACATCGTCACCTTTTCCAGGTAGGGTGGTCCTAAAGTGGATCCCAGGACACAAATACCCAGGTGACAACAATACAACGATCCGTCGTCGCGAGACAGCCGGAATGTTTCCTTGAAGACCGTATTGATCCCTCTCAACACGCAGCATGTACAGCAAGCGGAATCTGGGACAGGAACTCAACGAGGGCTGTAAATCGCCCATGACAGGAAGCATACAGTGAAACAATGCTCAATGTAAGCACGCATTCTTTTAGCGGATACTTTTGTTCAATGTGACTTAGGGGACACGTTACAAAGACAAACGCTCTGGAGCAACTTGTGGTTAAGTGTTTTGCTCAAGTGCATACATGTGAAACTCGGGGATTGAACCGGTGACCTTCAGATTATCATCTTAACCATGGTAATGAAGAAGACTATATTAAAGGAACAGATCAGCCAAAAATTGATATTGTTATCATTTAATAATGCTCAGGTTGCTCCAATTGTGTATTATTTTTTAATATATATATTTATTACATTTAAAATTATATTTATTTATTTATTTATTTATTTATTTATTTATTTTGATTTGTTCATTTTGCATTAATGTCTTGCATAAATAAATATTTTGCTTAAAATGTACATGTATTAATTTAGTATAAATATATATATATATATTATATATATTACAATATATATAGAAAATAAATCTTTGAGTTTCTCTTTACTATATCATAAAAGCACAAAAAGCACCATCAATGACACCCATACGATGTTTTTCACTGAAAATTTCATTTGTACATGCACATATTTAAACTAGAAAATGTGGAAACCAATTATACATTTGAATATGTGCATGCTGGAATGACAAATAAATGTTTTGCTTGAAATTCAAATAAATTGTAATAATTAAGTTTGCAAATTATTATATATATATATATATATATATATATATATATATATATATATATATATATTATATTATATTATATTATATTATATATATATATATATATATAAATATAAATATACACACACATATATAAACACACACATATATAAACACACACATATTGCATAATATTTTTGAACATACTATTTTTATAGAACAAACTATTTCAAGGTTGAGTGATATGTTTGTGTAAACATTTGAAAAACATCTTAAAACCACCAGATTCACGTTATTTACATTTACTAACACAACATAAGATATATCTCTGAGCTGCTTTTTTCCTTACAATGACAGCACGGAGAAAAAAAAAGAAAAAAAAAAGTGGTCCATATGTACTTCAAATCTTCTGAAGTCATATGAGAGCTCAGTTGTTTTTCACTGAAAATCTCATTTGCACATGCACATATTTAAACTAGAAGGCATGTGACATTTGCTGACATTGACGTCAAGCCTGGCGCAATGCATCCTGACACATATGAATATGTGCATGCACGAATGACATTTCACATTTAGTAATTTAGCAAACACATCCAACATGATTCACAGGATTCATTCAGCAACAAGTAAATGCAATTTAAGAGCTATTGAGATCTGGTCTGTTAATCACACAAAAGATATTGTTAGACTTCAAAAGACTTGGAAAAAATTGCATGAGACGAGAGTCATATGGCTACTTTAATAAAGCTTTTCTCGTTTATGCTTTTCCTGTATGGAAAACAGCTGCTTGGAGGGTCTTCAAAATACCTCCTTATGGTCTTCCGCAATGGAAAGAAAATTATATGGGTTTGCAATGACATGAGGGTGAGTATTATTGGTTGAACTGAGAATTTAACCTTCAACTAACATCCAAGCTCCCTTCATTTCGCTCGTCTCTCCAGCTGAACTAGTTTGAGGAGTGGTAGTGACACTGATTCCATTTGAACGGACTCATTTCTCCCCAGCTGAGATCTCCACTCTCTGAGTACCAGCTTAGCTATTCCAATTTCGAAGAAATCTATTACGCTTCCATATTCGGTGTCCTTCTTATAAGGATAATTCCAGGATGGTTTCCACTGGTCTCCCACCATTCCAGTCCAAGTAATATTGCTTTATTATGTCTAAGGTCACACTGAACCCTCTTGTAAATGAAGAAGTAGGGCAGAAACGCAATGAAAACCTTGAAAACTCCAGTGGCCTTTCATGATGGAGAACTCCGATAGCGACGCTCTAAGGTGACTGGGTGGACAGATTGTTAAGATGGAGTGAGGGGTGAAAGACGGGGCGAGAAAAATCGATGGCGTGCATTAATTGATATGCGTAAAGGACTAAGTGCTCGGAGAGTCTGGGTCAATTGTCTCTTTGACTTTGATGAGCGAGAGGAACAATGGGAGAACCGTCCACCTGTTTGAGCGAGGGCTTATTGACAAGACAACAGTTTTTCTCTGTGCCTTTCAGGAAGTCTGTCTGGTAAATGACCTTTACAGTTTGCAGACATTAGTCATTAGAGATTTAAACAATGTTTTTCTTTCATTTGACTTTCCCACTTGGTTTCAATCATTTAAAAACCTGCTGGACTAAAGCAGAAGCACAGACTGAAGTGACGTTAATTTTGATAGTACAAACATCTGATAAATAACCTAAAATGGAATTCTACTGTACATTATATATCATGTTATAAAATGTTAATATTAAACAACGCTTGCAGCTGAATAAATACTAAAAATTAGATGTTGAAAATGAAAATGTACATATTAGGTATGTGTTTTCAACATATAATAGACAAGTACTTAAATAAAATGTTATATAAAATGTAAACAAAACATAAAACATTATATTTGAATATTAAAATTTGTGTAAAAAAAAACTTAATAAAATAAAAATAAAATAAATAAATAAAAATATAAATAAAAATGTATCATTAAATATTTATCATATATATTATATAATGATAAATATTTTATTGAATATTTTAAAAGATAAAATTTTTTAATAACTATAATTTAAATAATTATATAATATTATATGCAATTAAATATGAAAAAATACGTTTAGTTCACATTTTTTGTAATTATAACATCATAATATTATATATATATAAAGCATAAAACATTATATTTGAATATTAGAATGTGTAAAAAACGTAATAAAATAATAAAAATAAAATAAACAAATAAAAATATATCATTAAATATATATCATATATATTATATAATGATATATAGGTTATTGAATATTTTAAAAGATTTAAATTTTTAATAACTATAATTTAAATAAAAAAGTTATATAATATTATATGCAATTAAATATGAAAATAAAATACATTTTTCACACCTTTTGTAATTATATCATAATATTATATATATATATATATATATATATATATATATATATATATATATATATATATATATATATATATATATATATATATATATATATATATATATATATATATATATATATATATATATATATATAAACAAACTAAAATTACAAATATTGTATTGAATATTTTAAATGATTATGTTTTTTATAATAACTAATGTAATTATATTATACAATTATATAATATTATATGCAATAAAATGTAAAGATAAAATATACATTTTTAGTTCATAATTTTTGTAATTATATAATTATATATACACACAAAAATGTATAATATTTATTTTATGATAAATTATTGTTATGTTTTTGAACATACTATTTCATAGAACAATCTATTTCAGGGTTGAGTGATATGCTTGTGTAGAAACATTAGAAAAACCACCGGATTCCCATTTATTACGAGTATTGGATGTTGAACTGCATGGTATTTTTTTGCAGAGCAGAAGATGCTCGAAAACATGTTTCATATGAATGGATGTCTTAATGATGTCCGTGTGCAATCAGGCTAGAAGCATCCAGTCCTCGAGCACAATTAGCACAAGTCTCCAGTAGCGTGCTAGCTGTTAGTACACCTAGAGCCGTCAGTGAGGTGAACCAGTAAATGTGCAGTCATAAAAAGCCCGAACCATGAATAGAACATTAATGAACACTGAGGGACACTCATGAGAGCCGCTAACAGCGTCTACAGAGACCTGTACGCTCTTAATAAACACAGCAACCCAACTAAACCTATGACAGATCCATCACATCAGACGAGCGAACGCAACTAGCCTGGGTGAACAATAATAGGCCTGCTGAAGCTTTTAACCACAGTCCTTTCTAGCCGACACGGTACAACTAATTTTCCAGAATCCACAAGAGCCCCTCTGCAGGAACAGTAATACAATACAAACTCCACCAAATGGGGCTGATTTGAATTACACTGCAAATCCATCTTCCAGCTTCCCCTCGTTGCCATGGACACAAACCATTTCCAGAGGTACACTTTGGTGTGTTCCCCCCCCCCCTTCCACTCGGTCTCTCTCCCTTTGGCTTGGCCATGTCATTGGCTAGAGGCTAAAGAGCTCTTGGGGAATTGAATACAAAGCCAAGACAACAACGAGAAGAATAAGATGCAGGTCAGAGCCGCCCCCCGTCCCCTCCCGAGCCAAAAACGAGTATGCATTTGGCAGTGGCTGTTCGTGAAAGCCATCACTCATGGCAACAGTGTGTGGCACGTTTTCCTGAGGAGAGCGGCTGCTGGTAAACAAAATGAGGTGGACGTGATGAAAGGCCTCAGAAACATGGGGTTACATATGTGTGGGTAAAAAAACTGGGCCACACGCATTTATAAGCTGTTCGATGAACCCTGAAATATAAACTAACTCTAAAAATGATGTTTCAAATGAAAATGTATATATTTAATAAAGCACCTTGAACATACCAAATCAGTGAGTATCTATCTATCCATCTATCCATCCATCCATCCATCTATCCATCTATCCATCTATCCATCTATCCATCTATCCATCTATCCATCTATCCATCCATCTATCCATCCATCTATCCATCCATCTATCCATCCATCTATCCATCCATCCATCCATCCATCCATCCATCCATCCATCCATCCATCCATCCATCCATCCATCCATCCATCCATCCATCCATCTATCTATCCATCTATCCATCCATCCATCCATCCTATTTTTTTTCCGAAAACATCTAAACAAATGATCAAATAGGCGCTATATATATAAATTGCATATTTGAGGTCAAAACAACTATATTCTCAAATACATTACATTCCGTAACACAACAACAGTAGTTTTTGTAAAATTATAGTGGGTTTGTATAGATCTGGCAGAAACAAGCGGAGTGATACAAATTGTGAAATAATTTCCATGTAGAGTTACATTCAAGCTATTTTAAGGCATGAAGAATTGTTTTTTTCACAGGGAAAAATGCTTAAATGTGTCATTTGGTGATCAAAGATGAGTTTTAGGGGATAAAATGATAGACAGGGTGACTTTAATTCATTTTAACTATTTAAAAAAACAGTTTGAATGAATGATTGAATGACTCACTCATAAAGACTTGCTTCTTTACTGGATGAATCAGCGTTTCTGAATGAATCTTTTGCATCTCATTAACAGCCACCTATAGGTGTAACAATGTAATTGATATAATCTTAATTTGAAGCATCATTACTTTCAAAAACGTGATTTGCTTGTATTTTGATCGTTATCGTAGACATCAGTGTTTGTATCCGAACTATAAACTTTAATTCCAGTACTTCTGTGATAATTGTTACACAGAAATAATGATACTGTGTGGTTGAAAAGACTGTTTGTGAAGCTTTTTCATACCTATATAGTTGTAGGATATAATTGTTCTAATAAATAAATAAATCAAACTGTGAATTACATTATATTGCAAGAGAAAGAATATGTCATTGAATGTCATTCTAACATTCGACAGGAGGCATTGTAGAATAATGTGTTTTTTTATATAAAAAAATAAATAAATAATAAAAAAAAGACTATTTCAGGACAAATATCACTCAAACATCAAACAGCACAAGGAGGCACATAAGGAGGTTTGCTACAAAGCAGGCTCGTTATTGCGATAAAAAGGTCAGAACCTGAACATCTGCTCGACCAGCTTTAATATCACAGCGAACACATTAGGCTGAGAATAGCGTCATTGCAACGGGAGAAATTGAGATATGTGCACATGTCCAAATATTAATTATATGGAGAAGGGTACTGTCTTGTCAACAAAAGAACATAATAACCAGTGAACAAAACCGTGGGGTGTGCCAGTCATTATTCAGCATTATGTGTGCTGATAAAAGACGATAGATCCACAGGACACCCACTACAAAGGCTATCTGGATTTGGAAAGCTGAAATAAACGAACACAAAAGGTTAAGAGCAACCGTTCCAGTAATTATAAAGCGTGTTTTGGTGAGATGGGAGGGACGAGCGTCATTTTTTGAAGGCTCTTCGTGTTGGCTGTCATTGACGCGAGAGAAAGACAACGAAACTGATGCGAATGAAAGAATGGGATAGAAAACATTTTTTTTCTTCTAAATTTTCAAAGCAACAACAATATATAATTCAAACCAGATATCGTCAACAAGCCGCACGATTTGAGGTATTATTCATGTTCATAACTCTAAGTATGATCTAAAGTAATAGTTCTAGAATAATAATATATGCTAAGGGCTCTAAAAAATGAACCACGACTCATGACACTCGCACTCTGCTCTCCGTGCCGCTGGAGAGGAAGAACGCGCATCAAAATCAGAGAACAAAGAAAAACATATATGACTCTTGGTCAACTGACAGGAACAATGCATTGTGGGATTGTCTGTTCTTCTCACTTTATTTTACTTCAAACTTTCCTCCTATAAAACACAGCGATGTGAAACCATATGTCTGTCTAACCTCATCCATCTGTAGACTGACACCAGATCCAATTACATTCTTCTCAACAGAATTTCAACCTGATAAAACTGCCTGTAATTGGAAATTACAAAGTGAGAAAAACGTTATCAAAATATAAATGTATCTGTGTGCAATGGAAACAATTTGAGAGAAAAGTTTTAGAGTCTGTAGAATTGAATCAAAAGGTTCTCACATGTGCATTCCTCTATTCAACGACACTGCAGGACTGTTATTGAATTTAAAGGTGCTGATGATGCTTTAAGATTTTTATTTTTTAGTGAATCAAACACATGCAGATTACAACTTACTGTGTTATATTGACCTGTATACAGTTTGCAGTAACTGACCGGCTGTTCATTTGACATAACATTATGAGTACTATATTATATATATATATATATATATATATATATATATATATATATATATATATATATATATATATATATATATATATATATATATATATATATATATATATATATATATATATATATATATATATATATATATATATATATATATATATATATATATATATATATATGAACCAGACCACACTGGTTGTACTGTATGTGTTTGATTTATTAAAAAGAACCATCTCAAAAGATTCATTCATTTGGGAATCAGGAACAAATGACTCTGAATCAGTTCTTTTAAGTGAATCAAACACATGTAGCCCATATGATTCTGGAACAAATGACTCATACTGTATGAATCAATTCTTTTCAGTGATTCAAACACATGCAGCATTGATATGCAGTTTCCAGTTAGTGTTCAACTAATCACGTGACTGTGTGTAGCTGAAGATACATTCATTTATTTTTTTAATTTTTATATTTATAATACTGGTGATATATTATTATTTAGTTAGTGCTTCATTCAAATCTCTAATCTCAAGTATTAAAAATCATGAATGATGCCTCAAATTGTGCAGATTGTTAAGGTGGTGAGTTTAAAGGGCCAGGAATATCTTTAGAAAATGTACACATTTAGCTGACTGAATATTAACAATACTTTATCTGTAAAATCTGGTTCCAAAAAGCCACAGTAATTACCTCAGAAACCCTATCATAAAGCAATGGTCCTAGTAATCAACAAAGCACTATGATGTCTGAGATATCAAAGATAGCTCAATTATTTGTGATAGAAACCTTGTTTGTATGACCTGCTAGTTTTCTTTGTACTGCTAATTATCTTACTAATGCAGTAACTACTGCATTAGTAGTAATACGGCATTGTTGAATTATATTATGCTAAAAATCGATGCAGAACTCATAAAATGTCACTTTTTTGTGTATATTTAACCAGTGGGAGTTAAACAATCACCATGCAACCTGAGTTAATACAATGAAACACTCCAAGCTCTACTTTAATAAAACAGACTAGACAGCCCTGAGCGGCAGAGAGACTTGTGTGCCGGTGAGTCTCAAGGTCGCCTTTTCAATGTCAAAGCAAACAGTTTCCATCGACTCTGCAAAGTCGCACCAGTCTGAGAGCCACAAAGCCACATTGCAGAAAGCGTGTGACCCGGCGACGTATTGTCTGACTCCTATGTATCACATCTTTTCATTCACACATCTGTCATCCGAGCACGGATACAGAGTGGCCGGGCAGGTGACGAGCTGGTTGAGGTCAAAGGTCAGGCTCTATGGCGTTCAGAAACAGAGTTTGTGCGCGACGAACGCGTCGGCCATTAAATCCATCGCTTTGCTTGATCTGCTGCTAATTGTGCTGTGCGGCGGCTGTCACAAGGTCATGTAAAGTCTGGGGATATGCTATTAATATGCAAACAAATGTCATTTTCCAACGGGTTCGGTAAAGGCTTGTGCTAATTATTCCATCAATCCCAGATTTACATCTTAATTAAAGATTTTTATCTCACTGAAGGTATGGCGACGGTGGAGAATAGAACGGATCAGAGTTTTTTTTCCTCTCTTCCGCATACAACTCAACAATGGTCTAGGAAGGTAGAACAAAGCTGCTTTATCACCTCTGGATAACTTTATCTGTGTCTATATGCCGCTGTCAAAAGCATGGAAATGCTACGACTGCTGACTCTGGATCCAATTTGTGTAACAGAACTCGCATGGTCCCTACCGCACTGTCACTGACAGAGTTTTGGTTCCTTGCCACTGTCGACTTTGGCTTGCTTAGAATGACACATAAGGGATTTTCACACTTGAAATAGTTAACCCTGGGTCATTGTAAGCCCCAGGTAAATAGAATCCTGGGTTATCTTGCCTCACGTTTCACATGGCTCAAAATTTAACCAGGGTTAACAATTAATCCTGGGTATTCATAAGCTGATGTTTCACACTGTACATTCCTAAACCCTGTCTTAACATCCTTATCTGCATATTTGCAGTGTCAGTGTCACTGATTGGACGACTACAGTGCACCATGGGGTTGCAAGTTTTCACAACAAAACCTGCACAATTGCTACTTAAAACTAGCCCGATTGCATTTCAGAGGGGTCCCCTTGTAAAATTCACATTCCAAAGGCTAAATATCATGTTTTTTGGGGTTGCTTCAACTCTGGGACATGAAAAACAACCAGTGGCAACAGTGTTAAAGCTGCCCAATTCCAAGGGAAAACCGCAGATTTGGCAACACTGGGGAACCACATGTTTATTTTAAATGCATCCTCATATTATACATTGTCGACTGTACTATCAAGCAGTTTTCTGAATTGACTTTTCGGCCTTTAGACCTTATGTAGCTCCGCCCCTTTTTCAGCACTGTACGGGTTGTGTTCTGTCTTCCAATTTGTATTTCCACAGCATAAAGGGAAGATCTTACAGATTTATGCCATTCATTTCAAACATTACAATGCTCATGATAAGTTTCGTTAACTCTGCAATAAGTAAATCAACTTCACCAGCCAATTACTCTTCGACAGCACTGCCATAGTAATTTAGAGCCACAGCAAAAACGGAACATTCTGACACTGCATTATTTCACACCGTACATGTTTGGCACTGCAACGGGCAGTTAACAGCACAAAAGCAACACTAACCCTTTCATAACCCTGAATAAAAAGCTGTGCTACCCTTACGAAAATTAACCAAGGTTTTGTCATAGTAAAACTATGGTTTTTGGCATTTGACTACCATTTGTAGAACCACAACAAAGTTAATGGTTAGTTAATGGTAGTTAATGTTTACCATGGAATAACTACAAGATCCATGTTTTTTTGGTTTTATTCGTAGTAAAACCATGGTTAATTTTCATAATCCCACTTCTAAATTGCAACTGTTAAACATTCCTTTACCTGGGGTTAAAAGCGGGGTGTGAAACGATGACAACCCAGGGTTAAGTGCAGTTAAGAGCGCTATAATTGTCAGTAATATTATCGATTTGAGTGACACTATCAGATGATGACACTTGTAGAGCTGCTTTATAGCTGAAATGATTTTGTTTCATAATTATTTAATTTTGCAACATCGACACTGTTATTGAACTGAACTGAATCACCATTGAATTGACTTGAGCTAAATAACGGCACTATTGTCTTCTGTAGATTGTATACAGTGCTAAGGAATAAAGTTGACTCTCGCAGTACAGATTTCACAGATAAAAAGACAATCCATACCCTGCGGCCTCAACGCCCCCATGGCGCGATCTCGACCGCTCCGCGCACACACACTTATGTCAAAACCTTTCCCATCTCTTTCCAGCGAACACTCCATAAATTAAAGAGCATGTTCGTCGATCACACATGCTTTTCCTCCCCCGGCTCTGACTGAATGCAGCCCACTCTCTGACGGGAGTTCAGCAAAAAGCCCTGATGATAGGCGGCGCAGGGTGGCGGTAAGCCAGCAATAGCCAGACACTTCCTGACGGCAGTAACCGGCCCCCATGACCAGCTGCTGCCTGGGGATCAACCGGAGGTAAAAGACAGAAATGACGGGAGGGAAAAGAAAAAAAAAGACTAGCGAACATGTGGGAAGGCCTGTCACCTGCCAAGTCCTGCATGAGGTAGTTGAAATGGCAGCCACCAGCGATGTAGCGCTCTGATTGGCTGGCTGGGCTCCAGAATTCCCTGAGGTGTCTTAAAGAGTTCATAAGTGAATCCCGAGCGGAAGGTGATGAAGTACAGACACGTTTGTAACAAATGCAAAATGACTGTCAAATCTTTTACTGGGGTAGTTCTATTTCAGAAATGCACAATTATAAAATGTATTAGTGTGATGCATAATCTGATTGCATGAGCCATGTTTGAAGTTGTTAAAATATATCTACAGTTCTGGTTTTTAGTCTGTTAGTTGAGGTCATTATGTTTGCATCTTAAAATACTGAAAAATACTCTTAAAATTTTTAAAATTAGCTTATATAAACTCTTGTTCTAACAGGTCAGTCATATTTTTTTTAAATAAATTAATACTTTTATTCAGCATTAAACTGATCAGTAAAGACATTTATAATCCTACAAAAGATTAATATTTCAAATATTTCAAACATTCTTTTGAACATTATATTCAAATAATCCTGAAAATAAAGAATCACATTTTCCACAACAATATTGAGCAGCACAAATGTTTTCAACATTGATCAGAAATAGGATCATGTGACACTGAAGACTCTCAGTAATGATGCTGAAAACTCAGCTTTGCCATCACAGGAGTAAATTACATTTTAAAATATACTAAAATAGAAAATGGTTATTTTTAATCTGTTTTCACAATATTACTGTTTTTACTGTATTTTTGATCAAATAAATGCAGCCTTGGTGAGCAGAAGAGACTTCTTTCAAAAACATTAAAAAAAAAATGTTACTGACCCTAAATTTTTGAACAGTAGTGTACGCATTTAAACTATACAGTCTGAAAATTAACTAAAAATCTTGAAGCCTAATCCTGCACTATACAGATTATCGTCCAATCAAATGCTCTCTAGTATGAGAATGTCCACAGCAACCGACCAAACAGACAGCAGCAAATCATAAGCTGTGTTCGAAATTGCCCCTACACCCTTAAATAAGGCACTATTTGAGGGGACAGCTATTCGTAGTGGTGTCCGAAACCATAGTGGATGTTATCAAGTGCACTCATTCAATCCCACAATGCACCACAATAGCGAGTGTTCAACTGATGTATTCGCTTACTCATTTTTTTATTCACTCCTTCAAGTGGACTATATTAGTGGAGTGATGTAGGTTATAGTGAATGAGGGGGGCTATAGTTCACAATGGTGACAAAACTACAAGCCTACTGACTAAAAAAGGGAAACACTCTTCATTATATCAACCCCAAATTTCCAGACAGAAAATTGCTTATCAAAGCGAATCCACAATCCAGCTCTAATTACATTCAGACAGCTAGTTAGAAATATCTCTTAAACATCAAGTATTTTTTAATCAAGACACACATATCAAGCATATCTGAGAGTAACTGTTCAAGTCTATGTAACAGGAATCACAAAGACTTACTTGTTATGTAGGACACACCAGCCGCAGTGAGGGTCTCCTGAGCCCAGACACGTATTACAGCTGCTGTACTGAGAACAGCTCTCCACAGGCAGACGACTCACCTGTAACACACCATAAACATTAAACTGACATTACCGTAATATTCATCACAGAAAAAAAAAAAAAGAAAAAAATCACTTCAATTCATTATTTTTGGAAAACAAATGCATAAAATACCTAATTCCACACACTGACATAGGTGATGTTATAATTCAATAATGAATACTATTTATAATATTTTTTAATAGTTCGTAAGATGTCAATTTAGGACAAATTTAAATAACAAAACAGAACTGGGAAATTCAATCAATCCCTAGATTACATCAATATATATATATTATATTACACACACATACATACATACATACAAGAATGTATTACCCTAAATTCATGCCTTAACTATGATTTTACTGTGCTTTAATGTTTCAATTTAAAAGGCATCCAATCAGGTTTAGCAATTTGTGTCATGTGACCCATGCCCTGCCATTGGCTATAATCCCCACAGGCGCAATCTGAGCCTCCCGCATCCCTAGAATACAGTAGTCACAGCAGT
The DNA here is from genome assembly GCF_024489055.1 of Chanodichthys erythropterus. NCBI lineage: Eukaryota > Metazoa > Chordata > Actinopteri > Cypriniformes > Xenocyprididae > Chanodichthys > Chanodichthys erythropterus. The sequence goes on from NC_090229.1 coordinate 8,301,983, forward strand.
TCTCAACACATGCCTTCATTCAAACCTCTCCTCATCCTCATCTGAACCATACAAACAAGTTCAGCTGCTTGTAAACACTCAAACATTCAGGCTTTTCCTCACAGAACAGCACAGCGGAGAGGGTGTAATGCAGCCGAACGGCAGAGAATCAGCACTGTCAACTCACGCAGAGGAAAGAAAATCAGCACAGGGGAAACTCATAAAAGAACGACATGTCCAGGGGACAGTAATATAAGTGCTGCAGATGCGAAGATTCGCACGGGAGAAACACCCTCGACAAAGAGGACAAGCGTATTCGAAAAATGAATCAGTGCATCCCTGCTCCCCAAAAACACCAGCTTATATAAATGATGATGGGAGTTGGAGAGAGTGGGAGGTCTAGGACTGAAATAACATGAATATATTAAATCTAAAAGAACGGTTTGTGGATCAAAGTTGGTGTGGGCTGTCGCAGTCCCAGTGATTGGCTTACTTAAGGTGCAGAAAAAAGCTCAAACCCAAAAGCAGTTGTTTTTGAAAACCGCCTTTAGAAGCTCTAAAAATGTTCATTCCATAGAGTTGTAATCGCCTTTGATCGCTGGCAAGATTAGAGTTTAGAGTGAGAAAAACAAGAGCCGCTGAAAAAACACACCCACCCAAAAGGGACACGGCTCTGCTTTCAAGTGCAGAGTAGCTGATGGCTCTTCTTGTGTGTGTGTGTGTGTGTGTGTGTGTGTGTGTGTGTGTGTGTGTGTGTGTGTGTGTGTGTGTGTGTGTGTGTGTGTGTGTGTGTGTGTGTGTGTGTGTGTGTGTGTGTGGCGTTAGTAAGTCAGGATGGGGGGGTGAGGTGTAGTCTGTTGGCCCATGTTAATTTATTCTGCCACATAGCTATGCATAAATGCACAGGTTTATAAGCCAGTATATGTATATAATCCAGCATATATATATATATATATATAAACATAGGAAAGTAATTTTTTTGTGCATGCTCAGTATATTCTGTCAGGAACGCTCCGGTTTGGACTGTCAGAGTTGATGGATGAGTACAATGTTAGATAAATTAAAGGCTTCATATCTCTTTCTCACTCTCTTTCTCTCCAATGAAATGGCTGCATTACCGGTGCAATTCGAAGAGCAGGATGGTAAATAATGACACCACTTTGAAAACTTGGCATTCACAGACCTTTTACTGACACACATCGGAGGGCTCGGAGTAGCAGCGGGCCATTTTGTGAGCAAATACGCTCTCTCACCTATCTGTGCACCTGCTGCAAATGAAATATTCAAATCCAGAGACTCCAGCGGTCAGTGTAGGCTATGAATTATTGACTCTTGGCGATTCATTCACATTTCTTATTTTGTGAAGTGCACAGGGCAATGTGTATCTACAAAGAGACTCTGATTGGTGGAGAAATGTTCCTTGTGGAATGAGGTAATCAGTGATGACCCTTCAGTAAACAGAGCTGGTTAAAAGGGGGAAAAAGATGTGTATAAGATAGCAACAGATCAACATTAGATGAAAAGGGGTTTCACACCCCATTAGCCATTACTACACCTGCTATTAAAGGTGCCGTAGAACGTGCTTTCAAAAGATGTAATATAAGTCTAAGGTGTCCCCTGAATGTGTCTGTGAAGTTTCAGCTCAAAATACCCCATAGATTTTTTTTAATTCATTTTTTTAACTGCCTATTTTGGGGCATCATTAACTATACACTGATTCAGGCTGCGGCCCCTTTAAATTCTCATGCTCCCCACCCCGAGCTTGCGACTGCCTTAAGTTCACACAGCTAATATAACCCTCAAAATGGATCTTTACAAAGTGTTCGTCATGCAGCATGTCTAATCACGTAAGTATGGTATTTATTTGGATGTTTACATTTGATTCTGAATGAGTTTGATGGTGCTCCATGGCTAAAGCTAACATTACACACTGTTGGAGAAACTTATAAAGAATGAAGTTGTGTTTATGAATTATACAGACTGCAAGTTTGTAAAAAATGAACATAACAGTCTTGTCTCCGTGAATACAGTAAGAAACGATGGTAACTTTAACCACATTTAACAGTACATTAGCAACATGCTAACGAAACATTTAAAAAGAATATACAAATATCACTAAAAATATCATGGATCATGTCAGTTATTGCTCCATCTTCCATTTTTCGCTATTGTTCTTGCTTGCTTACCTAGTCTGATGATTCAGCTGTGCACAGATCCAGACGTTAATACTGGCTGCACTTGTCTAATGCCTTGAACATGGGCTGGCATATGCAAATATTGGGGGCATACATATTAATGATCCCGACTGGTACGTAACAGTCTGTGTTATGTTGAGATTCACCTGCTTTCCGGAGGTCTTTTAAATAAATGAGATTTATATAAGGAGGAGGAAACAATGGAGTTTGAGACTCACTGTATGTCATTTCCAGGTACTGTGCCCGGTTGCATAAAGCACCTTAAGTTTTTCCCTTAAGTATGACACTTAAGGTGTGATTTCCTCTTAACTAAGGGAATGACTTAAGGGTGTTGCATATAATCTCTTAAACTGTTCTCTTAGGTAAGGGAAACCGTTAAGTGTTTAACGACAGCATCCCAGGTTTTGCCGTTAAAAAATTCTACTGTTGCCATGGACACGTTATTTGTTAATACGTATCGTGGTAAGTTTTCACAGAAAACAACATAATATGGATAAGGAAAACAAAAAAGAAAACCAAATATGAAAGAGACGAGAAACTCAAATTGATTGTTTACTCAAAATTGAGATTTCTGCCGTCATTCACTCACCATGACACCCTCATGTCGTTCCAAACCCATAAGACTTTCATTCATCTTTGGATAACAAATAGACAGATATTTTTAATATTCTCTCATCATTTATGTCCATTTATTGAAAGACATCCATATGATTACGGCTGTGTCGGAAGCTCAAATGTGCGCGCAAGAACCAATGAGGTTTGTTTTTGCATGTGATGCACGCACGTTTGCGCTTCCATTGACCATATAAGATATGTTATAAGATATGTTATATTTCATCAATGTTTATGTGAATAAACCGCTAAAGTACAATTTGTCTATCATATAAAGCGGCCGATCGTGGCACGTTATACGACTTGGATTGAACTTGCTCACTCTGTGTAACACTTAAGGTGAAGTTTTACGAACCTTACGATATACTTAGGGAAATGAAGGTTAAGGGGCTTTATGCAACACTTACGCATTACTTAAGTGAAAAATATATACTTAAGGGAAATTCTTAGGGTTTATGACGTTTTGCCTAAAGAAACCCTTAAGTAACACTTAACAGTTATTTTCTGCAACACCCTTAAGTTTAAGGGAAACATAAGGGCGATCTTAAGGGAAAAATACACTTAAGGTGCTTTATGCAACCGGGCACTGAACTCTTGTTATTCAACTATGCCAAGGTAAATTCAATTTGTAATTCTAGGGCACCTTTAACATCCATCTCAAGTGATCTGATTACAACTCTAAAATACAGGTACAAACTACATTCAAAATAAATTTAAATTTAAATAAATTTAAAGATGGTCAAGGATGCTTGAATCATAGGGAACACTCTTTTCCTTAGAGTGAAGAACATTCTAATACATTTAAAGAACTGTTTTTCACTATAAAGAACCTTTTGCGCAATGGAAAGGTTCCATGGATGTTGAAGGTTCTTCACTGAACCATCGATGCCAGTAGACAACCTCTACTTTTAAGAGTGAAGTAAATAGGATCCAGTAGCAGCCTTTGCTACAGAAACGGGTCTCGCAACAGAAGTGGCCTCCATTTGCGCTCGAAAAAGAGTCCCTCCCCTCACACCAGGGGCAGAAATAACGGGTACTTGTGACAAAAATGCTAGCAAACTGAATATAAATGCCCCTGAAATTCAAGATATAAAGAAAAAATGAGTTGTATCACTGTATGAGTTTTTGTTTTTAATATTTATAAACAGACAGAGACAGTGGGCAGCCATTTTTGCTGCGGCACACAGGGAGTGATTGGGGTTAGGTGCAGTTGTGGGTAAGAGAGCGCTGTTCATTCACTTCCCGCACCTTCTGAGACTTGAACCCACGACCTTTGGGTTAGAAGTCCGACTCTAACAATTAGGCCACAACTGCCCCCAAGAAGTTAATATATTAGGTGACTTTCATTTTTGCTCTATTTCGCCAATGAAAATAGTCGTAGAGCCATATTGCGCGTCTCTGAGCAACACTTATGAATATGCGTTTTTGAATGAAATGGTTTAATGCATGACTCTATGACTCATTTATAAAGTCAAGTGACTTGCTTTGTCCCTGAAGGAATTAGCCGTTTTGAACAAATTGTTTGACTGAATGATTGATTGACTCCATGATTTGTCACCACCTACTCCCTACACTCTACATTTCATTGATATATTTATATCTCGTGCTTGCAGCTGATAAAATCATAACTGTGGTCCACCAAGCTGCAAGAAAGACTGTCCGCACTGGCCCAGATGTCAATTGAACACGACGTTATGAGATTGCTGGATAATAAGGATGACTTGTCAGAGCTTTTGCAGCACTCCATCATCGGAAAGCCAAATTCTAAACATCAAAATCGGAGTAAGTGTAAAATATTTTCTTTTGATGTAGCCTATTCGTATTTATATTAAATCACCTATCTAATCCTTGTTCTCTAAATTTTACTTCTTTGCTCTCAAGGCCACCTGTTCAAGGAGCAATCTGAGTGTGACGATGAATGAATGTTGATTTTGTTTACGGATAGTGATTAGATCGAATGCATTTATAAATAGATTATTAAGAGAGAAATATGAGGTTACATTGCTAAATATAACAGATAAGCAAGCAGTCGCAGTATTTTTTTTTTTTTTTGGTTTCTTCTGAAACAAGCCTCTGAATTGCAAAGGATCCTCCGATAGGATCAACTTTAATTTCATGTTGACCAAAATGCATTCGCTGCACAGAGGACGAGGAGTTATGTGCGAATTAAAAACAGACCTGTTTTCAACTGATATCTGCTTTTCCCTATCATAAATAGCATCATTTGACATCACGAGATGAGAAGCACTCATTTGGAGTAAGTCATGAATGCTCAATCTCTTCAAGTAAAGCCCAGTTCAGCCTCTTGGCTTGTGTTTTCAGATTAATACGCTCTATCTATCCGTTTATGATCTCAGCAATAAGAAAAGCTTTTAATCAGCACAAGGTCTGATCAATCAGTTCAGGGCCATCTGAAGCTTTAACGTGAAGAACATCCCTTCAGTTCTTAACACAAATATCGATGTCTGGAGTTCAACTGCAGAGCTTTAACACATGAGTGAGTCTTTTGTGGGAGTGTGACGGTGAAAGAGGGAAACGCTATTAATCTAGTTCCACACTCGTGTTTACAGTGCCTCCCTGAAACTCTGGGAACCATCCAGAATGAAGCCAACACTCCAGCTGATGTCTTGTGCTAATGCATATGGGTGTTTCTTCAAATATAGAACTTTTGTGGCAGAGAAACAAGTGCGCAGCCATCTTTAGAATCTTGTGTTTGAACTTCTGTTTTTGAGGTAGCTCTTTATATTTCTATGGCAGTGCTGTCGAAGAGTAATTAGCTGGTTAAGATGGTGAGTTAATGAAAGTTATTATGAGCATTGTAATATTTGAAGCGGATGTCAAATGTCAGTAGACCAGGAAGATTTTAAAAACAAGCGGTTTATTCATAAATCCAAAAGATCTTACCTTCATGCTGTGGAAATATAAACCGGAAGACAGAACACAACGAGCGCAGCGCTAAAAAAGGGGCGGAGCTACATAAGGTCTATAGGACTTAAAAGGAAATAAAACACTTTATTCAATCTAGTTTGTTTAATTTCTGTAGTAACAGAATGTAGCAGTAAACATGCACATCAAATATTGAAATATGCCTCTATTTATTTATTTATTTTTTTGTTGACCAAAACATGTAATTTCCACCAGATCTCAAATTATGCATTTTGTTAGAGGTGGAAATTACATTTTATTTAAATGGACAACTCATCTATCTATCTATCATTTCATAGCTAGCACTTTATGTATTATACAAAATACACAATATTAAATATTTTTAATTGCATATTTTTGCAATACTTTGCATACTTTTTACCATACTTGCATACTTTTTACCAAAGTACAGCTTTACTGAAAATAAGGCAAAATACAATTTGTAAGTGTTATATATATATATATATATATATATATATATATATATATATATATATATATATATAATATACATATTATATATATACATATACATATATACACACACACACACACACACACACACACACACACACACATTTCACCCTTTATTTAAATAATGATAGCTTTAAAAGAATAATATTAATATTAATTAATTTTTCAGTTTAAGATTGACAGTCTGTATCTGGGACAATCATAAAATAATAAATCCTATTCATAAAACTAACACTTAATAAGGTTCCATGTGATAACATTAGTTAAGTGCATTAGTTCAGATTAGCAAATAAGAAAAAAAATAAGATTTATTAAGTTCAACATTTACTAAAACATTATTAAAATCAAAACTTGTGTCTTGTAACCTGAGCTAACAATGAATAGTGGCATTTTTTATTATCAAACATTAACAGAGATTAATAAATACTGTAACAAATGTATTGCTTTACCTGTACTCTATATATTTCTCCAATAAAAATAAATAAATAAAGTACTGATTATTGTTAATGTTGGTTAGTGCATTAAGTTATATTACCTATTAGGACCTTGTTATAAAGTGTCATCATAAAAAGTAAAAAAAAATACATAAAAATGGAAAATCTGTAAGTTTTAACTTAAAAAAGGAAAGAAGTAGTTGAAGAAACACCCATATATCTATATGCATGATATCATTATGATGATGTCATCGCACACATCATTGAGCTGCTCTACCTTCAAGCGTAACGCTGGTGAAATTAATACTGCTATCTGCATGGCTAATTCCTGCCTACACTGCTTCATGATGCCTGGAGCACGGGAACATTTTATCATGTTATTTTTCTGAATCGTAGTGATAAGGATATAAAAATACCCCTGTGCTGAGGACTGAAGCTTCGCTGAGCTCTCTTAAAGACGGTTATGTTTTCTGTGCGTCACTTCAACTAAGTCTTTCTCAAGGAAACACACACACAAAAAAAAATGGGGTCTTTCAAAAAATGCACAAAGACAACAAATTTCTTTTTGCGAGAAGAAGAAATGAGCATTGAAAAGAGAGGCTGAGGAAAGAAAGAAGAAAATGAAGAAAGAGCTACAGCTGTACTGTATAAGAGTGTCTGTACGTCTGTTCAGCTGCTGAGAAACTTCGATGTATCCTTCCTCTCCTCCGGCTGTATAATGGAGCATTATGGGAAGGGCTGTTATTCTGCTCGGCTCTGGATGGAAATGCTTCCCCACTATTTCTTATTAGGGCCAAGCAGCTGGGGCTCCCATTCAGAGTCGTGAACCGCCGGTTCATATTCTGTTTTCCTGTCTCGCAGATGTTAAAACAACATATCTGAGACTCCGGTTCGGGTCTTAAGACAAAAGCGGTGCGCGCCCACTCCCTCCTCACAAACGTGCCTTTATTCTGTCCTCGCCGCAAATGTTTTTGCTGGCTTTATTAAATAAATTAACCGCAAATGATAAGTGATAAAAATTAAGAACAATAGTGACATATATAACAGTCTGAGACCACATGGAAAAATCTGGGAACCAAAATTACATTTAAACTTTTAGGATTGTGGAGGGGAAAAAAGTATAAACATTATGAGACATTATTGCTTAAAGAGATATTTCAGATTGTACACTATATATAGCTCACCAATCTGAAGTAAATGAGCAACACTGATCATGTGAACTCTTTTATTTTTAAATTCAGCTTTTCATTGAAATTGTTATGCTGATCATACGATTAGTAATGATTCTTTTTTTTTATTAAATCAGGAACTATTTCACGACTAGTCTCTTTTAAACTTTTAAACCCCATAGAGATTATTAATAAATCAAGCACAATATATTGGTGAACACATAAGTATACACTACCGTTTAAAGATTTGTGGTCTTTTCTTATGTTTCTTATGCTCATCAAGGCTGCATTTATTTGATCAAAACTACAGTAAACATAGTAATAGTAATTTTAAAATATTACAGTTTACGATAACTCTTTTCTATTTGAAAATGTCATTTATTCCTGTGATGCAAAGCTGAATTTTCAGCATCATTACTCCAGTCTTCAGTGTCACATGATCAGAATGATTCAGAAATCATTCTAATATGCTGATTTACTACTCAAGAATCATTTCTTATTATTATCATCTATGTTGAAAACAATTGTGCTGCTTAAAAGATGTTGTGGAAACCTTTTTTTCAGGATTCTTTGATGAATAGAAATTTTTAGTAGCATTTTAAATGTCATTATGGTGACTTTTGATCAATTTAATGCATTCTTGCTGCATAAAAGTAATAATTTCTTTAAAAAAACCTTTTGAACAGTAATAATTTCTTTAAAAAAAAAACTTTTGAATGGTAATATATGTGTATATATATATATATATCCTGAAGAATCCTGAAAAAAAAAAAATATTGTACACAAATATTTTGTACAATTGTAAACAATGTTTCTTGAGCAGCAAATTGACACATTAGAATGATTTCTGAAGGATCATGTAACACTGAAGACTGGATCAACAATTCAGCTTTGCCAACACAAGAATAAATTACATTTTAAAATATTTTCAAATAGAAAACAGTCATTTTAAATTGTAATAATATTTCACAATATTACTGTTTTTACTGTATTTTTAACCAAATAAATGCAGCCTTGGTGAGCAGATGAAACTTCTTTTAAAAACATTAAACTTTTGAGCGGAAGTGTGTATATATATATAAAATAATCATCTGTTTTGGCTGATTTTTACCTTTTTTTATATTCAATCTCAAAGCTCAAAGAATTACCAGTCTGTACTAGAACTAGTCGTTCCTAATCAGAATCAGAATCAGAATCGTTCACATTCAGAATTATTCTTAAATGAATCTCACCTGCTTGTCACTCAGCAGATAGATGTACTGATAATCTGGACTGAACACCATGTCGCGTAGAATCGGGCTTCCCTCCACGACGGTGACTGTCTCGTACAGCAGAGCGGTCTCAGAAGGCGGTGGTATACCATCCACTCGAATCTGAAAAGAAAAAGAAGTTTTGATTAACTCAACATTGATTTAAAACTGACCTTTACTTTCGTAATAGACATTTTGGATCTTATTGTGACAAATCTTCTTATAATATACATTGTAGATTCACCTTTTTTCTCACAGTGTCAGAAACCGGTTTGATAAAAGAATTCGGTCTCTCTAAACCCCTTCTCTCCGAGAGCCTACTCTGCTCTGATTGGTCAGGTGACCCAGTGTGTTGTGATCGGTCTAATGCTAACCGTGCGTGTCGAAACAAAACGTCCACTACCATGCAAAGTGCATGCAAAGTGGACTTTCACAGTGCAGAAAACAGCTTCTTCTTGACATGTTGACAACACAAACCAAACTCTTCTAGGCCTCAACTATAACTGCAGTGTTTTAGGCCAGATTAAAATATTTGTGGTTCGCGAGCAACCATTGATGACCATAGAATGACATTATGCAAACCTATGTATGTGTGCGCAGACTGGGATTTCTGGCGACTTGTTTCAGGCAGTTCAGAATTGGTTATTTTTTCATTAACTTAATTCATAGTGACCTTTGATCTTTGAAACGTTGCAGGACATTGACATTCACAAACAGCTGTATTACACACTACATGAAAAATAGTATTTGAAAAAGCATTTAAATTCCAGGTATTTTACTGTAATTTTACTGCTCACAGTGTTTCAGGTTGGTGGTACATCATCACTTACACATCTCCGATTATTACTGACACATGCAGTATTATAATTTTCCTCATGAATGCAGATTTCTCCAGCTGACCTAGAAAACGAACGCAGAACTTCGAGCGAATGCAGGCCGGCAACGGAACGAGATTACAGCATCTGATCAGATGCACGATAAAAATCAATTACATTTTAACAACACACACACACACTCGAACCCCCGCTGCCTCATCATTAGCGACTCCTCTGTTTCCTCACACTGATAATTAGTGTAGTTGAGCTTGCTGGGTAAAAAGCGAGCTCTAAATATGTCAAATTCAAAACATCTTTGAAGTGACGACTGAGGGAAAAAAAAAAAAAACACTGAGAGCGGCTGACAACCGCATTTAAAGTCAGAGAGCTCACCTATTTCCCTACCCGCTCACGGCGCCCGCGAAACGTCAGCGCGCGCCTCTGTCCTAATCAATTCTGACGGCAATGTGATAGGAGATTGAAATAAGGCTGTAAGTAAACTAAATTCCCACAGAAAAGGTACGAAATACCATTTGGGAAACGGCAGAGAGATCAAATTGACGAGAAGGGAAGCAAAAGAAGGTGCGAGGCAGAAAAAAAAACACTCGAAGCAGATGCACTGGCAGCGGTCTTGGGCCGTCTCCTAAATATCTGGGTCGGTCTGAAGTGACAAACATCGTTAGTCTGTTAATTAGCTGCCTCCTCATTGCAGCAGTTGCAGTAATTAGGGTTGACAAGGTGGCATCAATTAGTCGAAGGCTGCCATATTGGGTGTCACATACTGCCGGCCAAGTCAGAGCCCACGTCTCCCCGGGCAGCAGGACAGAAGGCCTAGAAACATGACGGACTCTCTGTCTGCGATTCGTCAATTCATGCGCCACCAGCTGTAGTGTCGCATTTCGCAGCCTACAGAGTTCCTTTGCTCTGCGTCGTTTAAACGAATCGGTTTGATGCCAACCGCCGCCTTTTGCGACGTCCCTGTGGAATCAGATCAATCCACAAAGTAGATTCCAATCAGCTTCACTGCAAAAACAGAAACGTTGTGTATCGTTCACAATTTCTATAAACTCAAATACACTTAAAGGTGCCGTAGAACGTCTTTTTAAAAGATGTAATATAAGTCTAAGGTGTCCGCTGAATGTGTCTGTGAAGTTTCAGCTCAAAATACCCCATAGATTTTTTTTAATTCATTTTTTTAACTGCCTATTTTGGGGCATCATTAAATATGCACCGATTCAGGCTGCGGCCCCTTTAAATTCTCGTGCTCCCCTCCCACGGAGTCCAACTGTTACCTAACAGTCGGGGTTATGTTGAGATTCGACTGTTCTTCGGAGGTCTTTTAAACAAATGACATTTATATAAGGAGGAGGAAACAATGGTGTTTGAGACTCACTGTATGTCATTTCCATGTACTGAACTCTTGTTATTCAACTATGCCAAGATAAATTCAATTTTTAATTCTAAGGCACCTTTAAAGGGACAGTTCACCCAAAAATAAAAATTCAGACGTCATTTACTCAACCTCAAGTCAACCTATATGACATTCTTTCTTCTGTGAAACACACACACATACACACACACACACAAAAAAAATATATTTTGAAAGTCAGTGGGGCCTGTGAGGGAAATTTCCGTAAGCCAGGAAAAACGCAGAATCCAGTCATAAAAACGGAATGTATATAATATACTGTATAATGCAGAATGTAACAATTTTTGATGAATAAATAAAAAGTAGGTCAGTACACTTTAATTAAATCACGATATAGTGTCTGTGAATATTAAACCACAAAAGACTATTTAAATATGAATCCTGCATTCTGTGTGTCTCTGTGTGAATGAATGGCGCAGACGAGCACAAGCACGCGTGACGCTCGTAGTGTTTTCAGCCTCACTATATGAGGACATGAATGTATGAACTTCATCTCCAGAGCCGCTCTGAGAGCAATTTACCATTTCATTTGAGAAAAACTATCATCATATCATAAACGCAAAGAAACTTACGGCAACCCGTCAAAATAGAAGTTTGGTTTAAATTGAAGAGTGGCAGAAATATGTTACTGTTGTACAGTGGAATTTAGCTATGTGTCAATGTACTAATAATACGAACACTAATAAATAATAATAAAATATTATTAAAACTTAATTTTTTTTAAAGGAATAATCAGAATTTTTCTTCCATGTTTTAATCCTTCATTTGATTGCCAGGAAAAAATTAAACACACAACACAGAATTTCTGGGGGGAAAAAACTAAATATTTTATAGGAATTAATTTTTTAAATAATAATACAATTTGTTGTTTTATAAATTCAATTAATTAGACATTCTTTTTGATTATTAAAATTTAATTAAACCATTAAAATGGAATCCAGACAAACTTAAAACAGAAAACACAGAATTTGGTAAAAATAAAAAGGAATTTGAGAAAAAAAAAGTATTACATAGGACCAACATTTTTGTTAAACTTCATAAATTGATGTTAAATTGTATAAGTTTCATGATTTCAATTAATTAAACATGCTTTTTGATTGCTAAAATTTAATTTAACTATTAAAAATGGAAAAAAAGATTCCAGAAAAATAAAAATGGGGATAGATAGATTAGATAGATTAGATAGATTAGATAGATTAGATAGATTAGATAGATTAGATAGATTAGATAGATTAGATAGATTTGATAGATTTGATAGATAGATAGATTTGATAGATAGATAGATTTGATAGATAGATAGATAGATAGATAGATAGATAGATAGATAGATAGATAGATAGATAGATAGATAGATAGATAGATAGATAGATAGATAGATAGATAGATAGATAGATAGATAGATAGATAGATAGATAGATAGATAGATAGATAGATAGATAGATAGATAGATAGATAGATAGATAGATAGATAGATAGATAGATAGATAGATAGAAAACTGAATTTGGGAAAAAATAAAGCATATTTCATAGGCCCTAACTGACTTTCAATGTAAGGACAGAAAACCCCACAATTTTTCCAAAATGTTAATATTGAAGTCATACAGGTTCACATTTTTGGAACAGAAAAACACAAGGTAACCCAAATTTAGGACGGGTTTAAACAACACAGGCTCACTGTCTGTTACGGCTGACTTAAAATACGCTGACAATCTGACAGAAAGCAGAGACTTGTGCTTCATTTATGGAACAGCTACGTCAGTCAAACCATCTGTGGGTACACTCTATGTGAATTAAATCCAGATGCTGAGACAATCTCCTAGCAGCATCTGTGTCTGCATTTAATTTGTTTATTAGACTTCATGAAATCTTACGATTGTAAAACTCATCTAAAAAGATAATGCATTTTAATTAAAGGGATAGTTCACCCAAAAAGTCATCATTTACTCATCCTCAAGTTGTTCTAAACCTGTATAAATTTCTTTGTTCTGCTGTACACAATTACAGTCAACACCATTGGCTACCATACTATTTTTTTCTACTATGGTAGTCAATGGGGGGCGAGATCTGCTTGGTTACAAACATTCTTCCAGATATCTTCCTTTGTGTACAGCAGAACTAAGGAAACATATAGGATAAAATATTTTTTTAAAAAAAAGCAAAGCACAATATGAATTCAAAAATCACAAAAAAAAAAAAAACATCTGAAAACACTATCCATTCACAATGGTTACAACATCTTTGATCACTCCAGTGTTAGCTATGCGGATCATTTCAAAATGGCCAAATATCACTTGACAGATTGGTTTAGATTAAATATGTCATAGTCAGCTAAAGAACTCTTATTTTAAACCTCAAGAGGAACAATTATCTTCTGCCACAAACTAAACAAACTTCATGCCAAGCACCAAAGCACTCTTTATGCCTAACTACAGCTTTTATCCATCCAGCACTAATGCATGGGGTGGAAATTGGAAGAGTGGAGAAACTTTTACACTGGATTAGAAGACTGAACAGCCGTAGCATTGATTGTTCTGGGGTCTGTTAGCCAAAATGATACTGAAATCCCACAGATCCCACTCTTGCTGAATGGGGACGAAAATACCAGCAGCATTCAGACTGGGTGAGCCTGCTATGTAATCAGGTGCACTTTTCTGCCCTAAAAAAAAAAAAAAATCCATGGTGAACTTAAATGGCTTTCAGGAGGGTGCGCTTAAGATGTGTACTCCTTTTTTTCTCTAGGCGGGGGGTCCTCGCGGAGCACTTGAGTGTTTGAAATGCAGAGTGCTTGCTCAGCCTGCCGAGAGCTGACCCCGCGACAACATCAAACAGCTCAGATGAGGGTAATTGGAATTTAGATAAATATTACCTTCCCCCCTCCGTCTCTCCGTCGCTCAACTGATGCCAGGGTAGAGGCGCCTGCCTATCCATCTATTAATTAACCTGCCATGGAGTCGTATCCCGTGCGCTGCGGTGAGGCCCGGAAGACTGACGGTTTTGATCATAGCCCAATTCTTCCCTCATCGATCACAAAGGGGGCAAAGAGAATGGGGAAATTACTATAGCTGGAGAAAATGAAAGAAGGGGTCATTTTTTTGCTCATTTGGGTGCTTGTTTTCTATCGATTCGAAGTCCTTGTGAGGCCCGGGGTTTCAAGGACTGGGTGAATGAAGCTCTTAAGTGGAGCTGGATTCATTTCCCATCTCTCTCGCTCTCATTCTCATTCGTTCACCCTCTTCTAAACCAAACTGTACAAAAAGATGTTCTAGATTATTTCTGCAAGGACGAGAGACAACAAGAGGCTGTAGAGTAATTCTCTAAAATTCATAATCAATTAAAAAAAATACAATGGCTACATTTTGATAGACAACAATAGATCTCTATTATTAACAAAGAACTGCAAATAAATGCAAAAATTTAATTTTTATAAAATAAGGTCAGTTGAGCTAAAAAAAAAAAAAAAAAACTGTTAGAGCCAGTAGAGTGGGGTGGATGGATGGATGGATAAAGAAAGGGATGGATGGATGGATGGATGGATGAAGAGAGGGATGGATGGATGGATGAAGAGGGGTGGAGAAAGAGAGAGAGGGATGGATGGATGATGGATAAAGAGAGAGAGATGGATGGATGGATGGGTGGGTGGGTGGATGGATGGATGGGTGGGTGGATGGATGGATGGATGGATGAAGAGAGGGATGGATGGATGGATGAAGAGAGGGGTGGAGAAAGAGAGAGAGGGATGGATGGATGATGGATAAAGAGAGAGAGATGGATGGATGGATGGGTGGGTGGGTGGATGGATGGATGGATGGATGGAGAGGGGGATGGTTGGAAGGATGAAGAGAGATGATGGATGATGGATGGATGAATGAATGAAGAGAGGGATGGATGGATGATGGATAAAGAGAGAGATGGATGGATGGATGGATGGATGGAGGGATGGATGGATAAAGAGAGGGGGATGATGGATGGATAGATGGAGAGGGGATGGATGGATGGATAAAGAGAGAGGGGTGGATGGAAGGATGAAGAGAGATGGATGGATGAATGAAGAGAGGGATGGATGGATTAAGAGAGAGGGATGATGGATGGATAGGGGGAGAGAGGGAGAGAGAGATGATGTGTGGATGGATGAATAAAAATCAACCAATATAAATAATTTATAGTATTATTTAATATTTTCCCTGCATTTTAAATGAGTAAATAATAATAATAATAATAATAATAATAATATATTAATAAAAGTTAAATAATTTGGATTCAAATCGAGAATACTTCTTTTAAAATACATAAGAGTAGAATTGTGTTAATATTGGTTAAAATAATAAATAAATATTTGTCAAACCAATTATCAGTATGTCTCCATATGTAACAAAACTGAAATATCTATAGAGGAAAATGTTCAAAACCAGAAAATTTTTACATTGAACCAGTCAAAATCATGATATTTAAAAATTAAGTAAATAAGTACAATATATTTATATAGCACATTTAAAGACAGATGTCAACAAGTATCTCACAATTTAAAAAAACAACAGCATAAAAACAATAATTAAACAAAAGCATGTCTAAACAGATGAGTTTTTACTTTTTAGCTTCTTTTTAAAAAGGTCCACAGATTTTAAATCTAAGAGAGGAGTCTTCCAAAGTTCACAGAGCTACTACCTCAATCATGAAATCATATATAAAAAGATCAAACAGAATTTCTGAGAAGTAATAATCTTTACTATCCAGACTACAGCACACAGCTCCCAGCCTACGCAGAATATCAGCTTTAAAACTGAAAATGCAATTGAACAGGGAGAGGGGAAAAATGTACAATTTAAAAGACAACAACCAACGTGTGTATGAATGAACGAGACACGTCGAGGGTGTGAGAGACGCTGCTGACTAACACCGCTGACATACGAGGAGGAGCTTCATTTACCACTCACATCAAAGAGTGCGAAGACAGAAGAAAAAGAGTGAGAGAAGAAAGTGAAAGACACGACAGAGTGCTAGAGGAGTGATAGATCACAGGATAAAATTGGATTTTGTAGGCAAAAAAAAAAAAGGCCTCTGAAAACTCAATCTCTTTGTATTGACAACACAGAACAATGTGACAATCCCAGCTATGGATTTATCCTCGTAAAACACAGTCTTTCGCAAACACACACACTCCATAATCAACAAAACTAACTGACCAGCAAATAAATAAGCAAGCTGGAAAACTCCCACGTAAAGCAGGTAAACATCAGTTTGTTGATAATGGCACAAGCTGTTAACATGTGGTCTTATTTAAAATTGGATTTGATGTAATCCACAGAAGGGTTTATGTTTTTATTGGCTCGACTGAAAGATTCATAGCACAAAGTCATGTCTATTCTAAGTGAAAGCACCAGACATCCCAGTTTAATGTTACTTTGTTTTCTTTTGGACATGGAATATTATAAAAGTAACAGAGTAAGAATCCAAAAGACACAACAGTAGAAGATAAACTCCTCATTTGTGCAAATACTGCACCTCTGAGACACATTCAAAAAAAGTTATAACTAGAATTAAATTACAGTCAAAGGCGAACAGCGCTTCACCTTCATGGACCTACAGACATCAACCTACGCAGCCCTCATTTTACATAGCAGCACAATATTAATAATAATAATAATAATAATAATAATATTTTTGATAATTATTCATCATGTTTGTTTGTTTTTTGAGTGTTTTTTATTTAGATTTATTTTTAACAATTTTTGCCTTTATTGTGATAGGATAGTATCAGGAAGCAAGGTGGGAGAGAGAGGGGCACCGCGAGCCTGGACTCGAACTCGGGTCGCCCGAAGCACAAACGGCGCTATATGTCGGGTGTGCTGACCATTATATTTGTTTTTATAATAAATAAGAAATATATAGTATAATAAATTAATAAAAGTTGATTATATTTTATTATAGAACCACAATAATAATAAAAAAAAAAAAAATCAAAAACACTTATTGATTATGTTACTAAAAAAATAATAAATATTAATACATTGATAATAATAATAGTAAATGCATTTGATATTTACTTAAAAATGTTGTTTTTATAATAAAATAAATAATAATAATATTTGATATTCATTCATTGTTTGTTTTTATAATAAATTAGCAATATATAACATAATTAAAAAGTTAATTATTTTTAATAATAGAACAATAATAACAAATATCAAAACATTTATTAATTATATCATTATTAAAAATAATAAATATATATAGATGATAATAGTAAATACATTTGATATTTATTTAATGTTTTTATAATAAAATAATTAAGAATAATAAGAACAGCAGCAAAAACAACAATTACTATTATTAGTATATAAAAAAAAAAAAAAAAAAAAATCAATCAATAAATAAAGTGAGATGCAAGCTAAATTTCTGTCATCTGCAAATGTTGTTCATATGACTCATATGCAAAAATCAGATCAGTTTGATTCATGAATGAATCACTGATTCACTGAAAAGAATTGCTGAATTCGGAACTGCAGCATAGCATACAACTCGTACTATTTCTGCCATAGAAAAATATGGTAAAAATAGGATGCTAGTATGTGATTCCGAATTCAGCAACATGAGTGATTCAGTGATTCATTCTTGAATCAGACCGATCTGATTCATAGCTACGTTTTTTTGGTACTTTTGTATCCTTAAAGCGTTCAACATTTCTCCTTGTGTTTATTCTAAGAAAGAAAGTCATACGGTTTTGGGTTTTATTTTTGGAGTTGTGATAAAGGAAAGCATTTTAACTTTAAAATGAACATTACCACCTTTAAGCTCTTCCACCTTCAACTACACACCACTTCTATTAGAGACTGCTGTTACCAGTGAACTTGTTCATACAACTCATGCACTATTACATTAGTGTGAGGACAGACCAAAATTTGGGTAGTTATTTGCTGATAATCACCTGAACGACAGGATGATCATTAAGTCACCGAGTTGAACTCAAGAATCAGTTCGGTTCGACTCATGAATGAATCACTGATTCACTGAAAAGAACTGCTGAATTCAGAAATGCATACTAGCATACTAGTCTTACTATATCCACCACAGAAACATATGGTAAAAATAAGAGTAGTATGCTAGTATGTAGTTCTGAATTGAGCAAATTCAGTGATTCAGTGATTCATTCTTGAATCAAACCGATCTGATTCTCAGTTCTGTTTCATAGCTACGTTTTTTTTGGTACTTTTGTCTACTTGAGCCATTAAAAATTTCTCCTCGTGTTTAATGGAAGAAAGAAAGTCATACAGGTTTGTTGTTTCATATTTGGGTGTACTGTTCCTTTTAGTTGTGATAAAAGGAAAGCATTTTAACTTTAAAATGAATATCATCACCTTTAAGCTCTTCCACCTTCAACTAAACACCACTTCCACTAGACATTGCTGTCGTTCCGCACTGCCCTCGGCGACTCTTAAAAGGGATTACGGAGGTACATGAGATCTATTTTTCCCTCCCATGTCAAGAGAGGCATGATGGGATATTATGCTGATGCTTTTACATTACATCTGCCCCATCTTCAACCTCTTCGGGTTCATTCTAGCCTTTAAAGAGGGTCTCGAATACTGCGACGAGCCAGATCTATTTTACATGAGCACCCCAGTAATGAAAAAAGCCCTCCACTGTCTCAGAAAATGAGGTCAAAATCCTCAAGCTGCAAATTCATCCTCTTAGGAGAATGAAGGAGACAAAAGCGTTGCACCCCTGGAACTGAACAAAGGGTCTGTAATTCAATTAGAGTCCTTATCCCGTTTCCTCAGATCCGTCCGTGTGCGGAGACGGGCCTCGCTGACGGAGTTTACGCCGTCAACACCTGCTTTGTCTTACTCTATCCTAACAAATACGACCAACTAAACCATCAACACTCTCTTCCTCTACGGCTGCTGGCACTTTCTACCGCATTCCGTGACCTTTGACCTGGCCCGACCTCTGAATTCTAGTGTCATGAAGTGTCTGTGCATGGTTTGGTTTTAAAGGTCACATGATCCAGAGCTTTCAGACATGCCTGGAGAAAGGCATTATGGGTAAAGAAAGCTGTGGTGTGGGAAACTAAGTCTTGTGTGGTATGACTGCACGTCCTATGATGCCCTTCACCCTCCACCAGCGCCTAGTTTCTCTCAAACAGCAATTACTCAGATTCAGTCATGTATACCACCCGCTTTATAATGCCCAAATTACAAGCTCACCAGCGCTGGAATGTTTTTAACAGGAACAACCTTTCAATTACCATTTACTGTTGGTTTCGGATATCCGTACGGAGTAAATTACAGCCCACTCACCTAAAAAGACACCCACAATTTGAGGAAAATGCAATAGGATCGATGCAGCTTTAGGTGGTTTACTCATTTGTAAACTTTATCAAATGATGAATCTTAATTTATGAACACAATAGAGAACAGCAACTAAGCAAACATGAACTTCATTTAAAAATACTCCAGGAGCGTCACACCTGTATCCATTTAAGCAGAAAATGAGAGTAAACTTTCGCTTTAAGTAAATAAAACATTAAATAATAATACTACTACTAATAATAATAATACATTTTATTTGTTTATTTTATAATCTTCATTTAATCAAAGCAAATTTTTACTCTTTTTTGGTACTTGTTATATATTTTTGTTTTATTTTATTATTAATTATTAATTATTTATTATTATTATTATTATTATTTAGTAGTAGTATCACTACTACTACTACCACTACCACTACCACTACCACTACTACTACTACTACTACTACTACTACTACTACTACTACTACTACTACTACTACTAATAATAATAATAATAAATTGTGTTTATTTATTTATTTTATAATCCTTAGTTACTCAAAGCAAATTTTTACTTTTGTTTGGCACTTCAGTGATATTCATATTATTAAAAACTATATTATTATCATTAGTAGTAGTACTAGTACTAGTAGTAGTAGTAGTAGTAGTAGTAGTAGTAGTAGTAGTAGTACTAGTATTTTTTTATTAATAATAATAAATGATTAACAATAATAATAACAATAATTATTATTAAAAACTTCATTGTTATTAGTAGTAATTATCAATTATTATTTTATTATTATCAATTATTATCAATTACAATTTGCATATTATTATTATTATTATTATTAATTATAATTATTATTATTAATATTATTAATGTACTACAACAATAACAATAATAATAATAGCGCCGTATATAAATTAATCGCATCCAAACTAAAAGTGTGTTTACATAGTGTGTGTACTATGTGTGTATTATATATATATATATATATATATATATATATATATATATATATATATATATATATAATACACACACGTATATATTTAACAAAATTTTATATTATATAAATATACATGTAAATATTTCTTAAATAAATACATGTATGTGTGCGTATTATATATACATAAATACACACAGTACACACTTATTTTGGATGCGATTTATCGTGATTAATCATTTGACAGCACTAAAACAAAAACAATATTACGATTATTAGTTGTAGTAGCAGCAGAAGTATTATTATTATGATATATATATCTACTGAGGTATATGCATTATATATTCATTAAATATTCACTTGGCTATCTATAAAGTTTACTTGAATTTGCTGCATGAAAAAATTTATACATTGCATTGATAAGGAAAATATTTTTCTTAATAAAAATAATTTAGCTGTCTAATAGTCTGTAAGAGATATTTAATGCCAGCAAATTCACTCAGTGCCATGACAAACATTTCATTCTGGTCCCTGCATTCTTCTCGTTCCTTCCCAATTATCTCTACAAAAAGGCAACAGCAAAAACAAATGGATGAATTAAAAACAAAAGGCAGAGGCAGCATCTGAAACGCTGTGATTTTGTAAATCCCTGCAGGTGCACAGGTGGGGCGTGCTGGCAGCACAAGCAGGGATTTGGGATTTGGGTTCAGGCATCTCATGGGCTGTCACACTGAGCAGAACGAGTGTAGACAGGAATGTTACTTCTCTCACACGCTTGTCACGGGCCAGAGACCAGTCAGGCTTCTCTGATCACTGCAGACCTGCTGCTCAGGTGCTGGAGCCCGGCCAAGGGAACGTCAGCAAACTCACCTCTCATCCTACAGGAGAGAGAGACTCTAGGACTAGCTGTAGAGAGAGAGGGCTAAGATGTGTTGCCACGTTAATCTGGCCAACTGTAGATCATTTTGATTCTGTGACCGTTTATATTTCAGAAAATCTCGTCACATGCAGCAATCTGTGACTGAGATGATGAAGAAATAATAGCTATAAACATTTTTAATGTTTTTTCAGACATAGGTAAAATGAGTTTA
Organism: Chanodichthys erythropterus; assembly: GCF_024489055.1. Classification (NCBI taxonomy): domain Eukaryota; kingdom Metazoa; phylum Chordata; class Actinopteri; order Cypriniformes; family Xenocyprididae; genus Chanodichthys; species Chanodichthys erythropterus. The sequence goes on from NC_090229.1 coordinate 8,323,587, forward strand.
ATATCAAAAATAAAAATTAATCCAAGTCCAAAAATAAATATATAGAACAAGCTGACATATAAAAACAATTTAAACAACTTGAGGGTGAGTAAATGACAAAATTTTCATTTTTGGGTGAACAATCCCTTTAAATTTCCAATGAAATCCAGTATACTGAAACATAATTAGGGATATTAATTTTACCCGTCTCATTTCTCCTTGCCTAGAGGACAACTTCAGCAAAAAGTGGCACAGCTTACCCCACTCCCCCCGATTTGAGCTGTTATGTTGGCATTCCAAGAAGAAAAAAAAGAATGAAAGAAAAACACAAGCCAAATTTGCCAACGAGCCCTCGGAGACTCCTCGAATTCCAGCGTAAGCTTATTAACCTCTCCTGCCCAGATCCAGACAGAGGCAAAGCCAACATGAAACTGCACTTAATCCAACAATTAATCGCACAGGAAATTGTGTGTTGCTTCTGCACATCTTTGCGGTAACACGCAACACACACACATCCACGAGTGTGTATGCTTTGTATGCGTCGGCACGCTGTCAGTAATGTGTTTGGAGTTGAGGGTCTGTGTTTATGTTAGCATAAAAAAAATTGTGCCCAATTCAAAAAGAGTTTCCATGGCGTTAACCCTGTCTGACTTGCCGTTCTACTTTGAAATATAAAAGGAGATGTCTATTCAGGCCTGAGACTCATCTGAGAGCTACTTCATTCACAAAGGGAAGTCAATTACAGCTTTGCTTTGTCAGGGGAAAAAAAAAAAACCAACAACAAGCATCAGAGCGAGAAGAAATGTATGAATTTTTAAAACCAAACTCTGATGGATGACGATGCAAATCCACGTTGAAGTCTGAAACACAGGAAATTTAAAAAGGAAATTGACATTAATGCAATAGTGATTTAGTTCAGCAGAGGTATTGCTATTCTAGCCGTTCCTGTTTGGACACGTTTAGTGGCGAGTGTCAGAGTGAGTGAACTATTTTTAGACAGGTTATGAGGAAGGAATTGTTGTCTGAGACAATTATCACAAAATGGGGTTTGCATAAACAAACATTTCTCATTTCATTTCATTCTAATCCAACGTGAAGACAAACTTCTGCTAAATAAGTTTGAGTCTCAATGTGGTCAATCTTTAGTAGTGTTTAATAAGGCTATTAGCTATTACTTCAGCACATAAGTCCTGGACCTTTTACTGTTCATGGAAATCATGCAGCTTGATTCAGAAAGATGTGTGATTTATGATTTTTGCCTGGTGAACGATAAGACCAGCTGAAAAACATTCTCACAAACTGAGACCAGGGACCAGAATAACAGAAATCACCAAGCAAGACCACCCACATAATCACAGAGCAACGCCCTGACAACATTATAAAAACCTGTTTTTTAAAGTCACACACTGTGCCCGAAATCACATACTGTCTGAGTATATACTCCATTTGAATTTGAACTAACTTTGTGACCGTTAAACAAGTATGTTCTGTATTGTATGAATGTGGGTATTATGAAAGAAATTCGGACGTACTACATCCACCATGTTGTTTAGTGTCATGTGACCTACCAGCGCCAGTTGCGTCGCTTCCCTGCCATTTACAAAAAAAATACATTTCCAAAGTGGCATTGCTGCAGAAAGATCTGGCAACCATTCACAACATTCTGAATAGATTCAAAGTCCCTTTAAGACAAGTCATTTCACTCGGCGGCCATCTTTGAAACGCCTCTCGGGCATCCTGGGCATCATGCAATCTCTTTGAATGGGGAAACATCAAATCCTCCAAAACTGTTCGCCAACCTTATGATTAAATTTCATATTTGAAATCACCAATGAGATCTAACAACAACCGGCTCATAAATTTAGTTTCTAAACGCTCAAATCATGACAAAAAAAACCTGTATTTTTCAGGCTGGATCAAGCTAAAGCGCATGCACAGACCTAAATGCGCGTCTCTTCAGAGGCGCGTGTCTGACTGTTTCTATAGAAACCGGTGATTCTAACGGCCGCTGCAGTGACGCGATGACTTTACCAGTCGGTGATTGGCTCTTATTTAGAAGGCGGGACTTATTCCGCCATATTGTGCATTACACTTTCTCCCATTCAAAACAATACGAGTGACACGTCTTGTGTTATTCTATGGTCTTCGATAGATTTTTAGAATGTTGTGAGTGGTTGCCAGGGTGTTGCTATGTGCCTTCTTGTTAGTGTTCTAGGTGGTTACTATATAATCTCTTATTCTTGTTCCTGGATGAATTTCATGTTAGTTTGCAAGGATTTTCTCAGCTTGTTTTATCATCAACCAGGCATAAATCTAATCACTTAGAAAAGTAATGAGGAAAATGGTTAAAATATTATAAAGTCACACTCTACTATTTTAGCCATTTTTGTCCTGATCACACTGTAAAGGTATTACTCACACTAAAACAATCCCTAACCTCAAATTTTACATTTCATAACATTTCCTACACATTACTGTTCATTCAAATAGTGTGGCTTGTAACAAAATGATGTATGATCACACTGTAAACATAATGACAAATAGGTAAACACATGATACGAATATTACAGGATGATTACAGCCAAATTATCACTTCTAGCACACGTTTTCAAGATTTGGGTTCCTTTTTCTGTTGACCGTGTTGATCCGAGGGATAAGACACCGTCTTACACACGTCATTAAGTCAACAGCGAGTCCTACTCATTACGTGTTGAAACAGTGTTTGGAATGAGGAAGGACAAACAATAATCATGTCGCCATGTTTGAGAGCAAACACAATTAATAGCTTTCTCGCCATGCTGAAGTGCCCTTCGGGTTAACAAGACGCAGACGAGTGCCGTGTCGTGTTGGCTAGCTGCTCCTTATGCTCGGACAGATTTGAATAATGATGCTACAATTAATTTAAGCTGCATTAGCTTATCTATTCGAAATTTTTCATTGTTCTTCCTCATGCTTTAGCGAAAAAGCCCTTTAGCACGAGTCATAAACAGCAGATCGATCAACGTAATGGGAGATTCCTGGCTTGATTGATCACTGGGCACGATAAGCTAATCAAAAGACATGTAAATCATGTTTAGGCCTTGCATCTCAAAACTAAAAACAACTACGCATTGATTAAAATACAGATTTTTCCTGTTTATTGTGCTTAGCTTGGCCTTGAAACCCAAAACTCTGACAAAAACCATTAACAAGAGACTGAAGCTGTCCAGGTGGCGGTCTTCCTCTCTCAGTAGACTCAAGACAGACATATAAAATTACACGACGGGCATTCCACGCACTTTAAAGCTAAACAGAATACCAGTCGCTGCGGTTTCCCCTCTTAACCGGCCTGAAAGACCATCAAAAAGTCTTAAAGTTGAAACCTTCTGGGACTTAACCAACACCTCTAAACCCTTATCAGAAAAATCCAGATTTTCAACACCTAATGGAGCGACAGAATCCCAGACTTCCTGAAACCCTCAAAACAATCTGTGAATAAGTCAATGTGATGGCAACAAAGCACTTAGTGGGTCAATAATAATTCCTCCATCAATTAAACACAGTATTCTTTTGTTTCCAGGGCTTTTCTTGAGTTTTTATACGCGCTATGCCCTTAAATAGAAAAAAAAAGAAGGAAAAAACAGCCCAGCCGTTTTTCATTTCTGCCACAATGGAATTGGCACCTAAGTGTCGTTGGCTTTTGTTTATGTTGCTTTGACGAGCAGACATGGAAGCGGGTAGAGAAAATGATTGGCCCTATTGTTAAGGGCCTCCATCTCTGCAACCCTGCGAGGAGAAAAAAACCCCACAGTAACCCCTCGGAGTGAGCGTTTACAACGCGGCCCGCTTACACTTTTTACTACCTCCCGGCCCTAATAAAAGCAGACACCGATATAGAAGCCATTTCAAGGCATCCTATATATTTGTGGCTGACCCGAATTGGTTTTTCTGTGTGCTAAATAATTAAATTTGAGCCATCTGGAAGCTTTGTGATCTAATTCAGACCTTTCTCTGCAGGGCAGGCTGCTGTGCCCGGGATCTCGGCAACATCTTTGAAGGACTGACAGGAAGGGAAAGGAAGGATTAAGAAACAGGCCAGAGAGTAAATGGCAGTTTATATCGTTTAAAAAGTCCAAAGTATGGCGGAGCTGTCGACAGAGGTGTTAAGACTCTGAGAATATGCTAGACAGCCACTCGTTTGTGGATGACTCACTTGTTTGAACAAAAAGCAAGCTGGCTTGTCTGCGTGAGTTCACTTGCTTTCGGTCAATCTGTGAGCGAGTCAAAGCTTAATATTGACACACACTTTCTATCACTACACAGTTCAGACACCATCCGCACCTCTTGAGTGACAACCCTCTGAAAGAGCTCCGCACTGCGGCTCGTTTCGACCCCAAACACGTTTAGTCAACAAACTTCCCAAGGCTCAAGTCCATTAAAGCCCACATGTGGCTGAAATGGAAAAGTAGAGTGAAAGAGTACTAGCAAAGAACTTTTTGCACCAAATATTTGCTGCAAACGTTTGGTACAAACAATGAGAATCTGCGCACACAATTCACTTTAAAGTCACCGTGAAATCAAAATGGACAATTCTTGTTTTTTTATGGAATAATGCAGTACTTATTTTAAACGATTCATCTGTGCACATCAATTTTTTTAAATTCCTAATCTTTAATCAATTTGTTCAAGAAGCCAATATACATCATGATAAGAAAGGAAAGAATATCGCAACTTGTGCATGTTGACTTTAAGCACTTATATTTATTTATTTTTTTTTTTAAAGATTTATTTTTGGAGTTTTTGCCTTTATTATGACAGGAGAGTAAGTTGACAGGAAGCGAAGTTGCAGAGAGAGAGGGGGACGGGATCGGGAATGGTCCACGAGCCGGGATTCAAACTCGGGACAACTGAAGTGCAACCGCGCTATACGGTGCTGCCCACTAGGCTATTGAAGCAGACGCATTTTACTTTTATGAAATGGCCTTTAAATGTTTAAGATCTCAAACTTATATCCATTATCAATATTATTAGGTATTCAAATCAAATACAACTTAAATGTTATAAGAAACTAAAATGAAACTGAAGTGTTGTCTTAGCAAATAACTGAAATAAAATTAGTTAAGGTATTGAGGGTGTGTTCACACTTCTAGTTCAGTTCACTTGGTTAGTGTCTGGAAAAGAAAAGTAAAACATTTAGTCCTGGTCCGCTTAGCGTTCACACTGGCAATTTTACACCAAACCTAAAGATACCGAAACTAAAGGCAAAGGGATGTGTTCACAACCTGATTGGTCGGATTTTATGATGTATATTTTGAGACGGAACTTACCGAACATCCAAAACAATACTGTGTGCTGGGATAAATGTGTTCGTTGAATGTGCATAGCCTACATATGATGGTATTTTAGGCAGCTGAGAACTTGTGAAGAGCTTAAAATGTGAAAAGGAGTCAAAACAGCGGCAGGAATCCCTCCGTCACACACACAATGAAGATCTGCTGCGAGGAGACGCGGTTCTGATGTCTGTACCAAACTGTGATAGGCAATATCACGACTATGTTGAGAAAAAAAACAGGAATGCTTGAGCATTCTGTCCTTCTTAGGGTTGAATCTTGTGACATCATGTCCTGTTTTTGGTTTGTTTACATGTCTTTGGTCCGTGTTGCGTTCATATTTCATTCAAACCGCACCAGATCTTTTCAGCAGTTTCGCTAGGCTTGATTGGTGCGCACCAGGGTTCGGATATCAGTGTCCACACTTATTCAAATGAAGCGCACTAACAGATCAATCACACCAGAGATTGGTTAATTGAACCAAACATGCCAAGTGTGAAAACACCCCTAAAATTACTAAAAATAAATTAAACTAATAAAATGACAAGAGCACATAACGAAACTACATCAAAAATAAAACAAATTAAAATGAAAAACTGAAAATATATTTCAAATTATTACAATTATATTCAACTAGTTCAAAATATTAATAAATGCTTTAACAGTATATAATTAACACTTTTTTCCATTATTTCATTGCATGGATCTAAACTGCAAACATTTGCACAAAGCAACCATCATGCCATTAAAGCATACTGAACTGAAAATTAAAATAAACAGAATTTAAAAAAGGGATCTTAAACGAAAGGTTTGTGAGGTGTATAACACCTCTTCCTCTCCCATCCCTCCTAGTGCG